>NW_027366218.1:0-78039 GCF_046119375.1 Phyllobates terribilis
CAGAAATGTTTGAAGCTACTGACTGAATGAAAGGAGCTGGCATCTCACTCTCTTTGAATCTTCTTTATCATGCTAGGATTAGCAGGAAAAAGCAAAAAATTTCAGAATTGCACCGTGCAATGTGGAGATATTACTGTTTGTGCATTTACAATATTCATTGATTTTTGCCATTGAAAAACATGTTTTTCATATACCAGAAATGTTTGAAGCTACTGACTGAATGAAAGGAGCTGGCATCTCACTCTCTTTGAATCTTCTTTATCATGCTAGGATTAACAGGAAAAAGCTAAAAATTTCAGAATTGCACCGTGCAATGTGGAGATATTACTGTTTGTGCATTTACAATATTCATTGATTTTTGCCATTGAAAAACATGTTTTTCATATACCAGAAATGTTTGAAGCTACTGACTGAATGAAAGGAGCTGGCATCTCACTCTCTTTGAATCTTCTTTATCATGCTAGGATTAACAGGAAAAAGCTAAAAATTTCAGAATTGCACCGTGCAATGTGGAGATATTACTGTTTGTGCATTTACAATATTCATTGATTTTTGCCATTGAAAAACATGTTTTTCATATACCAGAAATGTTTGAAGCTACTGACTGAATGAAAGGAGCTGGCATCTCACTCTCTTTGAATCTTCTTTATCATGCTAGGATTAGCAGGAAAAAGCAAAAAATTTCAGAATTGCATCGTGCAATGTGGAGATATTACTGTTTGTGCATTTACAATATTCATTGATTTTTGCCATTGAAAAACGTCCAGAAATGTTTGAAGCTACTGACTGAATGAAAGGAGCTGGCATCTCACTCTCTTTGAATCTTCTTTATCATGCTAGGATTAGCAGGAAAAAGCAAAAAATTTCAGAATTGCACCGTGCAATGTGGAGATATTACTGTTTGTGCATTTACAATATTCATTGATTTTTGCCATTGAAAAACATGTTTTTCATATACCAGAAATGTTTGAAGCTACTGACTGAATGAAAGGAGCTGGCATCTCACTCTCTTTGAATCTTCTTTATCATGCTAGGATTAGCAGGAAAAAGCAAAAAATTTCAGAAATGCACCGTGCAATGTGGAGATATTACTGTTTGTGCATTTACAATATTCATTGATTTTTGCCATTGAAAAACATGTTTTTCATATACCAGAAATGTTTGAAGCTACTGACTGAATGAAAGGAGCTGGCATCTCACTCTCTTTGAATCTTCTTTATCATGCTAGGATTAGCAGGAAAAAGCAAAAAATTTCAGAATTGCACCGTGCAATGTGGAGATATTACTGTTTGTGCATTTACAATATTCATTGATTTTTGCCATTGAAAAACGTCCAGAAATGTTTGAAGCTACTGACTGAATGAAAGGAGCTGGCATCTCACTCTCTTTGAATCTTCTTTATCATGCTAGGATTAACAGGAAAAAGCTAAAAATTTCAGAATTGCACCGTGCAATGTGGAGATATTACTGTTTGTGCATTTACAATATTCATTGATTTTTGCCATTGAAAAACATGTTTTTCATATACCAGAAATGTTTGAAGCTACTGACTGAATGAAAGGAGCTGGCATCTCACTCTCTTTGAATCTTCTTTATCATGCTAGGATTAGCAGGAAAAAGCTAAAAATTTCAGAATTGCACCGTGCAATGTGGAGATATTACTGTTTGTGCATTTACAATATTCATTGATTTTTGCCATTGAAAAACGTCCAGAAATGTTTGAAGCTACTGACTGAATGAAAGGAGCTGGCATCTCACTCTCTTTGAATCTTCTTTATCATGCTAGGATTAACAGGAAAAAGCTAAAAATTTCAGAATTGCACCTTGCAATGTGGAGATATTACTGTTTGTGCATTTACAATATTCATTGATTTTTGCCATTGAAAAACATGTTTTTCATATACCAGAAATGTTTGAAGCTACTGACTGAATGAAAGGAGCTGGCATCTCACTCTCTTTGAATCTTCTTTATCATGCTAGGATTAACAGGAAAAAGCTAAAAATTTCAGAATTGCACCTTGCAATGTGGAGATATTACTGTTTGTGCATTTACAATATTCATTGATTTTTGCCATTGAAAAACATGTTTTTCATATACCAGAAATGTTTGAAGCTACTGACTGAATGAAAGGAGCTGGCATCTCACTCTCTTTGAATCTTCTTTATCATGCTAGGATTAACAGGAAAAAGCTAAAAATTTCAGAATTGCACCTTGCAATGTGGAGATATTACTGTTTGTGCATTTACAATATTCATTGATTTTTGCCATTGAAAAACATGTTTTTCATATACCAGAAATGTTTGAAGCTACTGACTGAATGAAAGGAGCTGGCATCTCACTCTCTTTGAATCTTCTTTATCATGCTAGGATTAACAGGAAAAAGCTAAAAATTTCAGAATTGCACCGTGCAATGTGGAGATATTACTGTTTGTGCATTTACAATATTCATTGATTTTTGCCATTGAAAAACATGTTTTTCATATACCAGAAATGTTTGAAGCTACTGACTGAATGAAAGGAGCTGGCATCTCACTCTCTTTGAATCTTCTTTATCATGCTAGGATTAACAGGAAAAAGCAAAAAATTTCAGAATTGCACCGTGCAATGTGGAGATATTACTGTTTGTGCATTTACAATATTCATTGATTTTTGCCATTGAAAAACATGTTTTTCATATACCAGAAATGTTTGAAGCTACTGACTGAATGAAAGGAGCTGGCATCTCACTCTCTTTGAATCTTCTTTATCATGCTAGGATTAGCAGGAAAAAGCTAAAAATTTCAGAATTGCACCGTGCAATGTGGAGATATTACTGTTTGTGCATTTACAATATTCATTGATTTTTGCCATTGAAAAACATGTTTTTCATATATCAGAAATGTTTGAAGCTACTGACTGAATGAAAGGAGCTGGCATCTCACTCTCTTTGAATCTTCTTTATCATGCTAGGATTAGCAGGAAAAAGCTAAAAATTTCAGAATTGCACCGTGCAATGTGGAGATATTACTGTTTGTGCATTTACAATATTCATTGATTTTTGCCATTGAAAAACATGTTTTTCATATACCAGAAATGTTTGAAGCTACTGACTGAATGAAAGGAGCTGGCATCTCACTCTCTTTGAATCTTCTTTATCATGCTAGGATTAACAGGAAAAAGCAAAAAATTTCAGAATTGCACCTTGCAATGTGGAGATATTACTGTTTGTGCATTTACAATATTCATTGATTTTTGCCATTGAAAAACGTCCAGAAATGTTTGAAGCTACTGACTGAATGAAAGGAGCTGGCATCTCACTCTCTTTGAATCTTCTTTATCATGCTAGGATTAACAGGAAAAAGCTAAAAATTTCAGAATTGCACCTTGCAATGTGGAGATATTACTGTTTGTGCATTTACAATATTCATTGATTTTTGCCATTGAAAAACATGTTTTTCATATACCAGAAATGTTTGAAGCTACTGACTGAATGAAAGGAGCTGGCATCTCACTCTCTTTGAATCTTCTTTATCATGCTAGGATTAGCAGGAAAAAGCAAAAAATTTCAGAATTGCACCTTGCAATGTGGAGATATTACTGTTTGTGCATTTACAATATTCATTGATTTTTGCCATTGAAAAACATGTTTTTCATATACCAGAAATGTTTGAAGCTACTGACTGAATGAAAGGAGCTGGCATCTCACTCTCTTTGAATCTTCTTTATCATGCTAGGATTAACAGGAAAAAGCTAAAAATTTCAGAATTGCACCTTGCAATGTGGAGATATTACTGTTTGTGCATTTACAATATTCATTGATTTTTGCCATTGAAAAACGTCCAGAAATGTTTGAAGCTACTGACTGAATGAAAGGAGCTGGCATCTCACTCTCTTTGAATCTTCTTTATCATGCTAGGATTAGCAGGAAAAAGCAAAAAATTTCAGAATTGCACCGTGCAATGTGGAGATATTACTGTTTGTGCATTTACAATATTCATTGATTTTTGCCATTGAAAAACATGTTTTTCATATACCAGAAATGTTTGAAGCTACTGACTGAATGAAAGGAGCTGGCATCTCACTCTCTTTGAATCTTCTTTATCATGCTAGGATTAGCAGGAAAAAGCTAAAAATTTCAGAATTGCACCGTGCAATGTGGAGATATTACTGTTTGTGCATTTACAATATTCATTGATTTTTGCCATTGAAAAACGTCCAGAAATGTTTGAAGCTACTGACTGAATGAAAGGAGCTGGCATCTCACTCTCTTTGAATCTTCTTTATCATGCTAGGATTAACAGGAAAAAGCTAAAAATTTCAGAACTGCACCTTGCAATGTGGAGATATTACTGTTTGTGCATTTACAATATTCATTGATTTTTGCCATTGAAAAACATGTTTTTCATATACCAGAAATGTTTGAAGCTACTGACTGAATGAAAGGAGCTGGCATCTCACTCTCTTTGAATCTTCTTTATCATGCTAGGATTAACAGGAAAAAGCTAAAAATTTCAGAATTGCACCTTGCAATGTGGAGATATTACTGTTTGTGCATTTACAATATTCATTGATTTTTGCCATTGAAAAACATGTTTTTCATATACCAGAAATGTTTGAAGCTACTGACTGAATGAAAGGAGCTGGCATCTCACTCTCTTTGAATCTTCTTTATCATGCTAGGATTAACAGGAAAAAGCTAAAAATTTCAGAATTGCACCTTGCAATGTGGAGATATTACTGTTTGTGCATTTACAATATTCATTGATTTTTGCCATTGAAAAACATGTTTTTCATATACCAGAAATGTTTGAAGCTACTGACTGAATGAAAGGAGCTGGCATCTCACTCTCTTTGAATCTTCTTTATCATGCTAGGATTAACAGGAAAAAGCTAAAAATTTCAGAATTGCACCGTGCAATGTGGAGATATTACTGTTTGTGCATTTACAATATTCATTGATTTTTGCCATTGAAAAACATGTTTTTCATATACCAGAAATGTTTGAAGCTACTGACTGAATGAAAGGAGCTGGCATCTCACTCTCTTTGAATCTTCTTTATCATGCTAGGATTAACAGGAAAAAGCAAAAAATTTCAGAATTGCACCGTGCAATGTGGAGATATTACTGTTTGTGCATTTACAAAATTCATTGATTTTTGCCATTGAAAAACATGTTTTTCATATACCAGAAATGTTTGAAGCTACTGACTGAATGAAAGGAGCTGGCATCTCACTCTCTTTGAATCTTCTTTATCATGCTAGGATTAGCAGGAAAAAGCTAAAAATTTCAGAATTGCACCGTGCAATGTGGAGATATTACTGTTTGTGCATTTACAATATTCATTGATTTTTGCCATTGAAAAACATGTTTTTCATATACCAGAAATGTTTGAAGCTACTGACTGAATGAAAGGAGCTGGCATCTCACTCTCTTTGAATCTTCTTTATCATGCTAGGATTAACAGGAAAAAGCTAAAAATTTCAGAATTGCACCGTGCAATGTGGAGATATTACTGTTTGTGCCTTTACAATATTCATTGATTTTTGCCATTGAAAAACGTCCAGAAATGTTTGAAGCTACTGACTGAATGAAAGGAGCTGGCATCTCACTCTCTTTGAATCTTCTTTATCATGCTAGGATTAGCAGGAAAAAGCAAAAAATTTCAGAATTGCACCGTGCAATGTGGAGATATTACTGTTTGTGCATTTACAATATTCATTGATTTTTGCCATTGAAAAACATGTTTTTCATATACCAGAAATGTTTGAAGCTACTGACTGAATGAAAGGAGCTGGCATCTCACTCTCTTTGAATCTTCTTTATCATGCTAGGATTAGCAGGAAAAAGCTAAAAATTTCAGAATTGCACCGTGCAATGTGGAGATATTACTGTTTGTGCATTTACAATATTCATTGATTTTTGCCATTGAAAAACATGTTTTTCATATACCAGAAATGTTTGAAGCTACTGACTGAATGAAAGGAGCTGGCATCTCACTCTCTTTGAATCTTCTTTATCATGCTAGGATTAACAGGAAAAAGCAAAAAATTTCAGAATTGCACCTTGCAATGTGGAGATATTACTGTTTGTGCATTTACAATATTCATTGATTTTTGCCATTGAAAAACATCCAGAAATGTTTGAAGCTACTGACTGAATGAAAGGAGCTGGCATCTCACTCTCTTTGAATCTTCTTTATCATGCTAGGATTAACAGGAAAAAGCTAAAAATTTCAGAATTGCACCTTGCAATGTGGAGATATTACTGTTTGTGCATTTACAATATTCATTGATTTTTGCCATTGAAAAACATGTTTTTCATATACCAGAAATGTTTGAAGCTACTGACTGAATGAAAGGAGCTGGCATCTCACTCTCTTTGAATCTTCTTTATCATGCTAGGATTAGCAGGAAAAAGCAAAAAATTTCAGAATTGCACCTTGCAATGTGGAGATATTACTGTTTGTGCATTTACAATATTCATTGATTTTTGCCATTGAAAAACATGTTTTTCATATACCAGAAATGTTTGAAGCTACTGACTGAATGAAAGGAGCTGGCATCTCACTCTCTTTGAATCTTCTTTATCATGCTAGGATTAACAGGAAAAAGCTAAAAATTTCAGAATTGCACCTTGCAATGTGGAGATATTACTGTTTGTGCATTTACAATATTCATTGATTTTTGCCATTGAAAAACGTCCAGAAATGTTTGAAGCTACTGACTGAATGAAAGGAGCTGGCATCTCACTCTCTTTGAATCTTCTTTATCATGCTAGGATTAGCAGGAAAAAGCAAAAAATTTCAGAATTGCACCGTGCAATGTGGAGATATTACTGTTTGTGCATTTACAATATTCATTGATTTTTGCCATTGAAAAACATGTTTTTCATATACCAGAAATGTTTGAAGCTACTGACTGAATGAAAGGAGCTGGCATCTCACTCTCTTTGAATCTTCTTTATCATGCTAGGATTAGCAGGAAAAAGCAAAAAATTTCAGAATTGCACCTTGCAATGTGGAGATATTACTGTTTGTGCATTTACAATATTCATTGATTTTTGCCATTGAAAAACGTCCAGAAATGTTTGAAGCTACTGACTGAATGAAAGGAGCTGGCATCTCACTCTCTTTGAATCTTCTTTATCATGCTAGGATTAACAGGAAAAAGCTAAAAATTTCAGAATTGCACCTTGCAATGTGGAGATATTACTGTTTGTGCATTTACAATATTCATTGATTTTTGCCATTGAAAAACATGTTTTTCATATACCAGAAATGTTTGAAGCTACTGACTGAATGAAAGGAGCTGGCATCTCACTCTCTTTGAATCTTCTTTATCATGCTAGGATTAACAGGAAAAAGCTAAAAATTTCAGAATTGCACCGTGCAATGTGGAGATATTACTGTTTGTGCATTTACAATATTCATTGATTTTTGCCATTGAAAAACGTCCAGAAATGTTTGAAGCTACTGACTGAATGAAAGGAGCTGACATCTCACTCTCTTTGAATCTTCTTTATCATGCTAGGATTAACAGGAAAAAGCAAAAAATTTCAGAATTGCACCGTGCAATGTGGAGATATTACTGTTTGTGCATTTACAATATTCATTGATTTTTGCCATTGAAAAACATGTTTTTCATATACCAGAAATGTTTGAAGCTACTGACTGAAAGAAAGGAGCTGGCATCTCACTCTCTTTGAATCTTCTTTATCATGCTAGGATTAGCAGGAAAAAGCTAAAAATTTCAGAATTGCACCGTGCAATGTGGAGATATTACTGTTTGTGCATTTACAATATTCATTGATTTTTGCCATTGAAAAACATGTTTTTCATATACCAGAAATGTTTGAAGCTACTGACTGAATGAAAGGAGCTGGCATCTCACTCTCTTTGAATCTTCTTTATCATGCTAGGATTAACAGGAAAAAGCTAAAAATTTCAGAATTGCACCGTGCAATGTGGAGATATTACTGTTTGTGCATTTACAATATTCATTGATTTTTGCCATTGAAAAACGTCCAGAAATGTTTGAAGCTACTGACTGAATGAAAGGAGCTGGCATCTCACTCTCTTTGAATCTTCTTTATCATGCTAGGATTAGCAGGAAAAAGCAAAAAATTTCAGAATTGCACCTTGCAATGTGGAGATATTACTGTTTGTGCATTTACAATATTCATTGATTTTTGCCATTGAAAAACATGTTTTTCATATACCAGAAATGTTTGAAGCTACTGACTGAATGAAAGGAGCTGGCATCTCACTCTCTTTGAATCTTCTTTATCATGCTAGGATTAGCAGGAAAAAGCAAAAAATTTCAGAATTGCACCGTGCAATGTGGAGATATTACTGTTTGTGCATTTACAATATTCATTGATTTTTGCCATTGAAAAACATGTTTTTCATATACCAGAAATGTTTGAAGCTACTGACTGAATGAAAGGAGCTGGCATCTCACTCTCTTTGAATCTTCTTTATCATGCTAGGATTAGCAGGAAAAAGCAAAAAATTTCAGAATTGCACCTTGCAATGTGGAGATATTACTGTTTGTGCATTTACAATATTCATTGATTTTTGCCATTGAAAAACATGTTTTTCATATACCAGAAATGTTTGAAGCTACTGACTGAATGAAAGGAGCTGGCATCTCACTCTCTTTGAATCTTCTTTATCATGCTAGGATTAGCAGGAAAAAGCAAAAAATTTCAGAATTGCACCGTGCAATGTGGAGATATTACTGTTTGTGCATTTACAATATTCATTGATTTTTGCCATTGAAAAACATGTTTTTCATATACCAGAAATGTTTGAAGCTACTGACTGAATGAAAGGAGCTGGCATCTCACTCTCTTTGAATCTTCTTTATCATGCTAGGATTAGCAGGAAAAAGCAAAAAATTTCAGAATTGCACCTTGCAATGTGGAGATATTACTGTTTGTGCATTTACAATATTCATTGATTTTTGCCATTGAAAAACATGTTTTTCATATACCAGAAATGTTTGAAGCTACTGACTGAATGAAAGGAGCTGGCATCTCACTCTCTTTGAATCTTCTTTATCATGCTAGGATTAACAGGAAAAAGCTAAAAATTTCAGAATTGCACCTTGCAATGTGGAGATATTACTGTTTGTGCATTTACAATATTCATTGATTTTTGCCATTGAAAAACGTCCAGAAATGTTTGAAGCTACTGACTGAATGAAAGGAGCTGGCATCTCACTCTCTTTGAATCTTCTTTATCATGCTAGGATTAGCAGGAAAAAGCAAAAAATTTCAGAATTGCACCGTGCAATGTGGAGATATTACTGTTTGTGCATTTACAATATTCATTGATTTTTGCCATTGAAAAACATGTTTTTCATATACCAGAAATGTTTGAAGCTACTGACTGAATGAAAGGAGCTGGCATCTCACTCTCTTTGAATCTTCTTTATCATGCTAGGATTAGCAGGAAAAAGCTAAAAATTTCAGAATTGCACCGTGCAATGTGGAGATATTACTGTTTGTGCATTTACAATATTCATTGATTTTTGCCATTGAAAAACGTCCAGAAATGTTTGAAGCTACTGACTGAATGAAAGGAGCTGGCATCTCACTCTCTTTGAATCTTCTTTATCATGCTAGGATTAACAGGAAAAAGCTAAAAATTTCAGAACTGCACCTTGCAATGTGGAGATATTACTGTTTGTGCATTTACAATATTCATTGATTTTTGCCATTGAAAAACATGTTTTTCATATACCAGAAATGTTTGAAGCTACTGACTGAATGAAAGGAGCTGGCATCTCACTCTCTTTGAATCTTCTTTATCATGCTAGGATTAACAGGAAAAAGCTAAAAATTTCAGAATTGCACCTTGCAATGTGGAGATATTACTGTTTGTGCATTTACAATATTCATTGATTTTTGCCATTGAAAAACATGTTTTTCATATACCAGAAATGTTTGAAGCTACTGACTGAATGAAAGGAGCTGGCATCTCACTCTCTTTGAATCTTCTTTATCATGCTAGGATTAACAGGAAAAAGCTAAAAATTTCAGAATTGCACCTTGCAATGTGGAGATATTACTGTTTGTGCATTTACAATATTCATTGATTTTTGCCATTGAAAAACATGTTTTTCATATACCAGAAATGTTTGAAGCTACTGACTGAATGAAAGGAGCTGGCATCTCACTCTCTTTGAATCTTCTTTATCATGCTAGGATTAACAGGAAAAAGCTAAAAATTTCAGAATTGCACCGTGCAATGTGGAGATATTACTGTTTGTGCATTTACAATATTCATTGATTTTTGCCATTGAAAAACATGTTTTTCATATACCAGAAATGTTTGAAGCTACTGACTGAATGAAAGGAGCTGGCATCTCACTCTCTTTGAATCTTCTTTATCATGCTAGGATTAACAGGAAAAAGCTAAAAATTTCAGAATTGCACCGTGCAATGTGGAGATATTACTGTTTGTGCCTTTACAATATTCATTGATTTTTGCCATTGAAAAACGTCCAGAAATGTTTGAAGCTACTGACTGAATGAAAGGAGCTGGCATCTCACTCTCTTTGAATCTTCTTTATCATGCTAGGATTAGCAGGAAAAAGCAAAAAATTTCAGAATTGCACCGTGCAATGTGGAGATATTACTGTTTGTGCATTTACAATATTCATTGATTTTTGCCATTGAAAAACATGTTTTTCATATACCAGAAATGTTTGAAGCTACTGACTGAATGAAAGGAGCTGGCATCTCACTCTCTTTGAATCTTCTTTATCATGCTAGGATTAGCAGGAAAAAGCTAAAAATTTCAGAATTGCACCGTGCAATGTGGAGATATTACTGTTTGTGCATTTACAATATTCATTGATTTTTGCCATTGAAAAACATGTTTTTCATATACCAGAAATGTTTGAAGCTACTGACTGAATGAAAGGAGCTGGCATCTCACTCTCTTTGAATCTTCTTTATCATGCTAGGATTAACAGGAAAAAGCAAAAAATTTCAGAATTGCACCTTGCAATGTGGAGATATTACTGTTTGTGCATTTACAATATTCATTGATTTTTGCCATTGAAAAACATCCAGAAATGTTTGAAGCTACTGACTGAATGAAAGGAGCTGGCATCTCACTCTCTTTGAATCTTCTTTATCATGCTAGGATTAACAGGAAAAAGCTAAAAATTTCAGAATTGCACCTTGCAATGTGGAGATATTACTGTTTGTGCATTTACAATATTCATTGATTTTTGCCATTGAAAAACATGTTTTTCATATACCAGAAATGTTTGAAGCTACTGACTGAATGAAAGGAGCTGGCATCTCACTCTCTTTGAATCTTCTTTATCATGCTAGGATTAGCAGGAAAAAGCAAAAAATTTCAGAATTGCACCTTGCAATGTGGAGATATTACTGTTTGTGCATTTACAATATTCATTGATTTTTGCCATTGAAAAACATGTTTTTCATATACCAGAAATGTTTGAAGCTACTGACTGAATGAAAGGAGCTGGCATCTCACTCTCTTTGAATCTTCTTTATCATGCTAGGATTAACAGGAAAAAGCTAAAAATTTCAGAATTGCACCTTGCAATGTGGAGATATTACTGTTTGTGCATTTACAATATTCATTGATTTTTGCCATTGAAAAACGTCCAGAAATGTTTGAAGCTACTGACTGAATGAAAGGAGCTGGCATCTCACTCTCTTTGAATCTTCTTTATCATGCTAGGATTAGCAGGAAAAAGCAAAAAATTTCAGAATTGCACCGTGCAATGTGGAGATATTACTGTTTGTGCATTTACAATATTCATTGATTTTTGCCATTGAAAAACATGTTTTTCATATACCAGAAATGTTTGAAGCTACTGACTGAATGAAAGGAGCTGGCATCTCACTCTCTTTGAATCTTCTTTATCATGCTAGGATTAGCAGGAAAAAGCAAAAAATTTCAGAATTGCACCTTGCAATGTGGAGATATTACTGTTTGTGCATTTACAATATTCATTGATTTTTGCCATTGAAAAACGTCCAGAAATGTTTGAAGCTACTGACTGAATGAAAGGAGCTGGCATCTCACTCTCTTTGAATCTTCTTTATCATGCTAGGATTAACAGGAAAAAGCTAAAAATTTCAGAATTGCACCTTGCAATGTGGAGATATTACTGTTTGTGCATTTACAATATTCATTGATTTTTGCCATTGAAAAACATGTTTTTCATATACCAGAAATGTTTGAAGCTACTGACTGAATGAAAGGAGCTGGCATCTCACTCTCTTTGAATCTTCTTTATCATGCTAGGATTAACAGGAAAAAGCTAAAAATTTCAGAATTGCACCGTGCAATGTGGAGATATTACTGTTTGTGCATTTACAATATTCATTGATTTTTGCCATTGAAAAACGTCCAGAAATGTTTGAAGCTACTGACTGAATGAAAGGAGCTGGCATCTCACTCTCTTTGAATCTTCTTTATCATGCTAGGATTAACAGGAAAAAGCAAAAAATTTCAGAATTGCACCGTGCAATGTGGAGATATTACTGTTTGTGCATTTACAATATTCATTGATTTTTGCCATTGAAAAACATGTTTTTCATATACCAGAAATGTTTGAAGCTACTGACTGAAAGAAAGGAGCTGGCATCTCACTCTCTTTGAATCTTCTTTATCATGCTAGGATTAGCAGGAAAAAGCTAAAAATTTCAGAATTGCACCGTGCAATGTGGAGATATTACTGTTTGTGCATTTACAATATTCATTGATTTTTGCCATTGAAAAACATGTTTTTCATATACCAGAAATGTTTGAAGCTACTGACTGAATGAAAGGAGCTGGCATCTCACTCTCTTTGAATCTTCTTTATCATGCTAGGATTAACAGGAAAAAGCTAAAAATTTCAGAATTGCACCGTGCAATGTGGAGATATTACTGTTTGTGCATTTACAATATTCATTGATTTTTGCCATTGAAAAACGTCCAGAAATGTTTGAAGCTACTGACTGAATGAAAGGAGCTGGCATCTCACTCTCTTTGAATCTTCTTTATCATGCTAGGATTAGCAGGAAAAAGCAAAAAATTTCAGAATTGCACCTTGCAATGTGGAGATATTACTGTTTGTGCATTTACAATATTCATTGATTTTTGCCATTGAAAAACATGTTTTTCATATACCAGAAATGTTTGAAGCTACTGACTGAATGAAAGGAGCTGGCATCTCACTCTCTTTGAATCTTCTTTATCATGCTAGGATTAGCAGGAAAAAGCAAAAAATTTCAGAATTGCACCGTGCAATGTGGAGATATTACTGTTTGTGCATTTACAATATTCATTGATTTTTGCCATTGAAAAACATGTTTTTCATATACCAGAAATGTTTGAAGCTACTGACTGAATGAAAGGAGCTGGCATCTCACTCTCTTTGAATCTTCTTTATCATGCTAGGATTAGCAGGAAAAAGCAAAAAATTTCAGAATTGCACCTTGCAATGTGGAGATATTACTGTTTGTGCATTTACAATATTCATTGATTTTTGCCATTGAAAAACATGTTTTTCATATACCAGAAATGTTTGAAGCTACTGACTGAATGAAAGGAGCTGGCATCTCACTCTCTTTGAATCTTCTTTATCATGCTAGGATTAGCAGGAAAAAGCAAAAAATTTCAGAATTGCACCGTGCAATGTGGAGATATTACTGTTTGTGCATTTACAATATTCATTGATTTTTGCCATTGAAAAACATGTTTTTCATATACCAGAAATGTTTGAAGCTACTGACTGAATGAAAGGAGCTGGCATCTCACTCTCTTTGAATCTTCTTTATCATGCTAGGATTAGCAGGAAAAAGCAAAAAATTTCAGAATTGCACCTTGCAATGTGGAGATATTACTGTTTGTGCATTTACAATATTCATTGATTTTTGCCATTGAAAAACATGTTTTTCATATACCAGAAATGTTTGAAGCTACTGACTGAAAGAAAGGAGCTGGCATCTCACTCTCTTTGAATCTTCTTTATCATGCTAGGATTAGCAGGAAAAAGCTAAAAATTTCAGAATTGCACCGTGCAATGTGGAGATATTACTGTTTGTGCATTTACAATATTCATTGATTTTTGCCATTGAAAAACATGTTTTTCATATACCAGAAATGTTTGAAGCTACTGACTGAATGAAAGGAGCTGGCATCTCACTCTCTTTGAATCTTCTTTATCATGCTAGGATTAACAGGAAAAAGCTAAAAATTTCAGAATTGCACCGTGCAATGTGGAGATATTACTGTTTGTGCATTTACAATATTCATTGATTTTTGCCATTGAAAAACGTCCAGAAATGTTTGAAGCTACTGACTGAATGAAAGGAGCTGGCATCTCACTCTCTTTGAATCTTCTTTATCATGCTAGGATTAGCAGGAAAAAGCAAAAAATTTCAGAATTGCACCTTGCAATGTGGAGATATTACTGTTTGTGCATTTACAATATTCATTGATTTTTGCCATTGAAAAACATGTTTTTCATATACCAGAAATGTTTGAAGCTACTGACTGAATGAAAGGAGCTGGCATCTCACTCTCTTTGAATCTTCTTTATCATGCTAGGATTAGCAGGAAAAAGCAAAAAATTTCAGAATTGCACCGTGCAATGTGGAGATATTACTGTTTGTGCATTTACAATATTCATTGATTTTTGCCATTGAAAAACATGTTTTTCATATACCAGAAATGTTTGAAGCTACTGACTGAATGAAAGGAGCTGGCATCTCACTCTCTTTGAATCTTCTTTATCATGCTAGGATTAGCAGGAAAAAGCAAAAAATTTCAGAATTGCACCTTGCAATGTGGAGATATTACTGTTTGTGCATTTACAATATTCATTGATTTTTGCCATTGAAAAACATGTTTTTCATATACCAGAAATGTTTGAAGCTACTGACTGAATGAAAGGAGCTGGCATCTCACTCTCTTTGAATCTTCTTTATCATGCTAGGATTAGCAGGAAAAAGCAAAAAATTTCAGAATTGCACCGTGCAATGTGGAGATATTACTGTTTGTGCATTTACAATATTCATTGATTTTTGCCATTGAAAAACATGTTTTTCATATACCAGAAATGTTTGAAGCTACTGACTGAATGAAAGGAGCTGGCATCTCACTCTCTTTGAATCTTCTTTATCATGCTAGGATTAGCAGGAAAAAGCAAAAAATTTCAGAATTGCACCTTGAAATGTGGAGATATTACTGTTTGTGCATTTACAATATTCATTGATTTTTGCCATTGAAAAACATGTTTTTCATATACCAGAAATGTTTGAAGCTACTGACTGAATGAAAGGAGCTGGCATCTCACTCTCTTTGAATCTTCTTTATCATGCTAGGATTAGCAGGAAAAAGCAAAAAATTTCAGAATTGCACCGTGCAATGTGGAGATATTACTGTTTGTGCATTTACAATATTCATTGATTTTTGCCATTGAAAAACGTCCAGAAATGTTTGAAGCTACTGACTGAATGAAAGGAGCTGGCATCTCACTCTCTTTGAATCTTCTTTATCATGCTAGGATTAAAAGGAAAAAGCTAAAAATTTCAGAATTGCACCGTGCAATGTGGAGATATTACTGTTTGTGCATTTACAATATTCATTGATTTTTGCCATTGAAAAACATGTTTTTCATATACCAGAAATGTTTGAAGCTACTGACTGAATGAAAGGAGCTGGCATCTCACTCTCTTTGAATCTTCTTTATCATGCTAGGATTAACAGGAAAAAGCTAAAAATTTCAGAATTGCACCGTGCAATGTGGAGATATTACTGTTTGTGCATTTACAATATTCATTGATTTTTGCCATTGAAAAACATGTTTTTCATATACCAGAAATGTTTGAAGCTACTGACTGAATGAAAGGAGCTGGCATCTCACTCTCTTTGAATCTTCTTTATCATGCTAGGATTAGCAGGAAAAAGCAAAAAATTTCAGAATTGCACCGTGCAATGTGGAGATATTACTGTTTGTGCATTTACAATATTCATTGATTTTTGCCATTGAAAAACGTCCAGAAATGTTTGAAGCTACTGACTGAATGAAAGGAGCTGGCATCTCACTCTCTTTGAATCTTCTTTATCATGCTAGGATTAGCAGGAAAAAGCTAAAAATTTCAGAATTGCACCGTGCAATGTGGAGATATTACTGTTTGTGCATTTACAATATTCATTGATTTTTGCCATTGAAAAACATGTTTTTCATATACCAGAAATGTTTGAAGCTACTGACTGAATGAAAGGAGCTGGCATCTCACTCTCTTTGAATCTTCTTTATCATGCTAGGATTAACAGGAAAAAGCTAAAAATTTCAGAATTGCACCGTGCAATGTGGAGATATTACTGTTTGTGCATTTACAATATTCATTGATTTTTGCCATTGAAAAACATGTTTTTCATATACCAGAAATGTTTGAAGCTACTGACTGAATGAAAGGAGCTGGCATCTCACTCTCTTTGAATCTTCTTTATCATGCTAGGATTAGCAGGAAAAAGCAAAAAATTTCAGAATTGCACCGTGCAATGTGGAGATATTACTGTTTGTGCATTTACAATATTCATTGATTTTTGCCATTGAAAAACGTCCAGAAATGTTTGAAGCTACTGACTGAATGAAAGGAGCTGGCATCTCACTCTCTTTGAATCTTCTTTATCATGCTAGGATTAACAGGAAAAAGCTAAAAATTTCAGAATTGCACCGTGCAATGTGGAGATATTACTGTTTGTGCATTTACAATATTCATTGATTTTTGCCATTGAAAAACATGTTTTTCATATACCAGAAATGTTTGAAGCTACTGACTGAATGAAAGGAGCTGGCATCTCACTCTCTTTGAATCTTCTTTATCATGCTAGGATTAGCAGGAAAAAGCAAAAAATTTCAGAATTGCACCGTGCAATGTGGAGATATTACTGTTTGTGCATTTACAATATTCATTGATTTTTGCCATTGAAAAATGTCCAGAAATGTTTGAAGCTACTGACTGAATGAAAGGAGCTGGCATCTCACTCTCTTTGAATCTTCTTTATCATGCTAGGATTAGCAGGAAAAAGCTAAAAATTTCAGAATTGCACCGTGCAATGTGGAGATATTACTGTTTGTGCATTTACAATATTCATTGATTTTTGCCATTGAAAAACATGTTTTTCATATACCAGAAATGTTTGAAGCTACTGACTGAATGAAAGGAGCTGGCATCTCACTCTCTTTGAATCTTCTTTATCATGCTAGGATTAACAGGAAAAAGCTAAAAATTTCAGAATTGCACCGTGCAATGTGGAGATATTACTGTTTGTGCATTTACAATATTCATTGATTTTTGCCATTGAAAAACATGTTTTTCATATACCAGAAATGTTTGAAGCTACTGACTGAATGAAAGGAGCTGGCATCTCACTCTCTTTGAATCTTCTTTATCATGCTAGGATTAGCAGGAAAAAGCAAAAAATTTCAGAATTGCACCTTGCAATGTGGAGATATTACTGTTTGTGCATTTACAATATTCATTGATTTTTGCCATTGAAAAACGTCCAGAAATGTTTGAAGCTACTGACTGAATGAAAGGAGCTGGCATCTCACTCTCTTTGAATCTTCTTTATCATGCTAGGATTAGCAGGAAAAAGCTAAAAATTTCAGAATTGCACCGTGCAATGTGGAGATATTACTGTTTGTGCATTTACAATATTCATTGATTTTTGCCATTGAAAAACATGTTTTTCATATACCAGAAATGTTTGAAGCTACTGACTGAATGAAAGGAGCTGGCATCTCACTCTCTTTGAATCTTCTTTATCATGCTAGGATTAGCAGGAAAAAGCAAAAAATTTCAGAATTGCACCGTGCAATGTGGAGATATTACTGTTTGTGCATTTACAATATTCATTGATTTTTGCCATTGAAAAACGTCCAGAAATGTTTGAAGCTACTGACTGAATGAAAGGAGCTGGCATCTCACTCTCTTTGAATCTTCTTTATCATGCTAGGATTAGCAGGAAAAAGCTAAAAATTTCAGAATTGCACCGTGCAATGTGGAGATATTACTGTTTGTGCATTTACAATATTCATTGATTTTTGCCATTGAAAAACATGTTTTTCATATACCAGAAATGTTTGAAGCTACTGACTGAATGAAAGGAGCTGGCATCTCACTCTCTTTGAATCTTCTTTATCATGCTAGGATTAACAGGAAAAAGCTAAAAATTTCAGAATTGCACCGTGCAATGTGGAGATATTACTGTTTGTGCATTTACAATATTCATTGATTTTTGCCATTGAAAAACATGTTTTTCATATACCAGAAATGTTTGAAGCTACTGACTGAATGAAAGGAGCTGGCATCTCACTCTCTTTGAATCTTCTTTATCATGCTAGGATTAGCAGGAAAAAGCAAAAAATTTCAGAATTGCACCTTGCAATGTGGAGATATTACTGTTTGTGCATTTACAATATTCATTGATTTTTGCCATTGAAAAACGTCCAGAAATGTTTGAAGCTACTGACTGAATGAAAGGAGCTGGCATCTCACTCTCTTTGAATCTTCTTTATCATGCTAGGATTAGCAGGAAAAAGCTAAAAATTTCAGAATTGCACCGTGCAATGTGGAGATATTACTGTTTGTGCATTTACAATATTCATTGATTTTTGCCATTGAAAAACATGTTTTTCATATACCAGAAATGTTTGAAGCTACTGACTGAATGAAAGGAGCTGGCATCTCACTCTCTTTGAATCTTCTTTATCATGCTAGGATTAACAGGAAAAAGCTAAAAATTTCAGAATTGCACCTTGCAATGTGGAGATATTACTGTTTGTGCATTTACAATATTCATTGATTTTTGCCATTGAAAAACATGTTTTTCATATACCAGAAATGTTTGAAGCTACTGACTGAATGAAAGGAGCTGGCATCTCACTCTCTTTGAATCTTCTTTATCATGCTAGGATTAGCAGGAAAAAGCTAAAAATTTCAGAATTGCACCGTGCAATGTGGAGATATTACTGTTTGTGCATTTACAATATTCATTGATTTTTGCCATTGAAAAACATGTTTTTCATATACCAGAAATGTTTGAAGCTACTGACTGAATGAAAGGAGCTGGCATCTCACTCTCTTTGAATCTTCTTTATCATGCTAGGATTAACAGGATAAAGCTAAAAATTTCAGAATTGCACCGTGCAATGTGGAGATATTACTGTTTGTGCATTTACAATATTCATTGATTTTTGCCATTGAAAAACATGTTTTTCATATACCAGAAATGTTTGAAGCTACTGACTGAATGAAAGGAGCTGGCATCTCACTCTCTTTGAATCTTCTTTATCATGCTAGGATTAGCAGGAAAAAGCAAAAAATTTCAGAATTGCACTGTGCAATGTGGAGATGTTACTGTTTGTGCATTTACAATATTCATTGATTTTTGCCATTGAAAAACATGTTTTTCATATACCAGAAATGTTTGAAGCTACTGACTGAATGAAAGGAGCTGGCATCTCACTCTCTTTGAATCTTCTTTATCATGCTAGGATTAGCAGGAAAAAGCAAAAAATTTCAGAATTGCACCGTGCAATGTGGAGATATTACTGTTTGTGCATTTACAATATTCATTGATTTTTGCCATTGAAAAACATGTTTTTCATATACCAGAAATGTTTGAAGCTACTGACTGAATGAAAGGAGCTGGCATCTCACTCTCTTTGAATCTTCTTTATCATGCTAGGATTAACAGGAAAAAGCTAAAAATTTCAGAATTGCACCGTGCAATGTGGAGATATTACTGTTTGTGCATTTACAATATTCATTGATTTTTGCCATTGAAAAACATGTTTTTCATATACCAGAAATGTTTGAAGCTACTGACTGAATGAAAGGAGCTGGCATCTCACTCTCTTTGAATCTTCTTTATCATGCTAGGATTAACAGGAAAAAGCTAAAAATTTCAGAATTGCACCTTGCAATGTGGAGATATTACTGTTTGTGCATTTACAATATTCATTGATTTTTGCCATTGAAAAACATGTTTTTCATTTACCAGAAATGTTTGAAGCTACTGACTGAATGAAAGGAGCTGGCATCTCACTCTCTTTGAATCTTCTTTATCATGCTAGGATTAACAGGAAAAAGCTAAAAATTTCAGAATTGCACCTTGCAATGTGGAGATATTACTGTTTGTGCATTTACAATATTCATTGATTTTTGCCATTGAAAAACATGTTTTTCATATACCAGAAATGTTTGAAGCTACTGACTGAATGAAAGGAGCTGGCATCTCACTCTCTTTGAATCTTCTTTATCATGCTAGGATTAACAGGAAAAAGCTAAAAATTTCAGAATTGCACCTTACAATGTGGAGATATTACTGTTTGTGCATTTACAATATTCATTGATTTTTGCCATTGAAAAACATGTTTTTCATATACCAGAAATGTTTGAAGCTACTGACTGAATGAAAGGAGCTGGCATCTCACTCTCTTTGAATCTTCTTTATCATGCTAGGATTAGCAGGAAAAAGCTAAAAATTTCAGAATTGCACCTTGCAATGTGGAGATATTACTGTTTGTGCATTTACAATATTCATTGATTTTTGCCATTGAAAAACGTCCAGAAATGTTTGAAGCTACTGACTGAATGAAAGGAGCTGGCATCTCACTCTCTTTGAATCTTCTTTATCATGCTAGGATTAACAGGAAAAAGCTAAAAATTTCAGAATTGCACCGTGCAATGTGGAGATATTACTGTTTGTGCATTTACAATATTCATTGATTTTTGCCATTGAAAAACATGTTTTTCATATACCAGAAATGTTTGAAGCTACTGACTGAATGAAAGGAGCTGGCATCTCACTCTCTTTGAATCTTCTTTATCATGCTAGGATTAACAGGAAAAAGCTAAAAATTTCAGAATTGCACCGTGCAATGTGGAGATATTACTGTTTGTGCATTTACAATATTCATTGATTTTTGCCATTGAAAAACGTCCAGAAATGTTTGAAGCTACTGACTGAATGAAAGGAGCTGGCATCTCACTCTCTTTGAATCTTCTTTATCATGCTAGGATTAACAGGAAAAAGCTAAAAATTTCAGAATTGCACCGTGCAATGTGGAGATATTACTGTTTGTGCATTTACAATATTCATTGATTTTTGCCATTGAAAAACATGTTTTTCATATACCAGAAATGTTTGAAGCTACTGACTGAATGAAAGGAGCTGGCATCTCACTCTCTTTGAATCTTCTTTATCATGCTAGGATTAGCAGGAAAAAGCTAAAAATTTCAGAATTGCACCGTGCAATGTGGAGATATTACTGTTTGTGCATTTACAATATTCATTGATTTTTGCCATTGAAAAACATGTTTTTCATATACCAGAAATGTTTGAAGCTACTGACTGAATGAAAGGAGCTGGCATCTCACTCTCTTTGAATCTTCTTTATCATGCTAGGATTAACAGGAAAAAGCTAAAAATTTCAGAATTGCACCGTGCAATGTGGAGATATTACTGTTTGTGCATTTACAATATTCATTGATTTTTGCCATTGAAAAACGTCCAGAAATGTTTGAAGCTACTGACTGAATGAAAGGAGCTGGCATCTCACTCTCTTTGAATCTTCTTTATCATGCTAGGATTAGCAGGAAAAAGCAAAAAATTTCAGAATTGCACCTTGCAATGTGGAGATATTACTGTTTGTGCATTTACAATATTCATTGATTTTTGCCATTGAAAAACGTCCAGAAATGTTTGAAGCTACTGACTGAATGAAAGGAGCTGGCATCTCACTCTCTTTGAATCTTCTTTATCATGCTAGGCTTAGCAGGAAAAAGCTAAAAATTTCAGAATTGCACCTTGCAATGTGGAGATATTACTGTTTGTGCATTTACAATATTCATTGATTTTTGCCATTGAAAAACATGTTTTTCATATACCAGAAATGTTTGAAGCTACTGACTGAATGAAAGGAGCTGGCATCTCACTCTCTTTGAATCTTCTTTATCATGCTAGGATTAACAGGAAAAAGCTAAAAATTTCAGAATTGCACCGTGCAATGTGGAGATATTACTGTTTGTGCATTTACAATATTCATTGATTTTTGCCATTGAAAAACATGTTTTTCATATACCAGAAATGTTTGAAGCTACTGACTGAATGAAAGGAGCTGGCATCTCACTCTCTTTGAATCTTCTTTATCATGCTAGGATTAACAGGAAAAAGCTAAAAATTTCAGAATTGCACCTTGCAATGTGGAGATATTACTGTTTGTGCATTTACAATATTCATTGATTTTTGCCATTGAAAAACGTCCAGAAATGTTTGAAGCTACTGACTGAATGAAAGGAGCTGGCATTTCACTCTCTTTGAATCTTCTTTATCATGCTAGGATTAGCAGGAAAAAGCAAAAAATTTCAGAATTGCACCGTGCAATGTGGAGATATTACTGTTTGTGCATTTACAATATTCATTGATTTTTGCCATTGAAAAACATGTTTTTCATATACCAGAAATGTTTGAAGCTACTGACTGAATGAAAGGAGCTGGCATCTCACTCTCTTTGAATCTTCTTTATCATGCTAGGATTAACAGGAAAAAGCAAAAAATTTCAGAATTGCACCTTGCAATGTGGAGATATTACTGTTTGTGCATTTACAATATTCATTGATTTTTGCCATTGAAAAACGTCCAGAAATGTTTGAAGCTACTGACTGAATGAAAGGAGCTGGCATCTCACTCTCTTTGAATCTTCTTTATCATGCTAGGATTAACAGGAAAAAGCTAAAAATTTCAGAATTGCACCGTGCAATGTGGAGATATTACTGTTTGTGCATTTACAATATTCATTGATTTTTGCCATTGAAAAACATGTTTTTCATATACCAGAAATGTTTGAAGCTACTGACTGAATGAAAGGAGCTGGCATCTCACTCTCTTTGAATCTTCTTTATCATGCTAGGATTAGCAGGAAAAAGCTAAAAATTTCAGAATTGCACCGTGCAATGTGGAGATATTACTGTTTGTGCATTTACAATATTCATTGATTTTTGCCATTGAAAAACATGTTTTTCATATACCAGAAATGTTTGAAGCTACTGACTGAATGAAAGGAGCTGGCATCTCACTCTCTTTGAATCTTCTTTATCATGCTAGGATTAACAGGAAAAAGCTAAAAATTTCAGAATTGCACCGTGCAATGTGGAGATATTACTGTTTGTGCATTTACAATATTCATTGATTTTTGCCATTGAAAAACATGTTTTTCATATACCAGAAATGTTTGAAGCTACTGACTGAATGAAAGGAGCTGGCATCTCACTCTCTTTGAATCTTCTTTATCATGCTAGGATTAGCAGGAAAAAGCAAAAAATTTCAGAATTGCACCTTGCAATGTGGAGATATTACTGTTTGTGCATTTACAATATTCATTGATTTTTGCCATTGAAAAACGTCCAGAAATGTTTGAAGCTACTGACTGAATGAAAGGAGCTGGCATCTCACTCTCTTTGAATCTTCTTTATCATGCTAGGATTAGCAGGAAAAAGCAAAAAATTTCAGAATTGCACCTTGCAATGTGGAGATATTACTGTTTGTGCATTTACAATATTCATTGATTTTTGCCATTGAAAAACATGTTTTTCATATACCAGAAATGTTTGAAGCTACTGACTGAATGAAAGGAGCTGGCATCTCACTCTCTTTGAATCTTCTTTATCATGCTAGGATTAACAGGAAAAAGCTAAAAATTTCAGAATTGCACCTTGCAATGTGGAGATATTACTGTTTGTGCATTTACAATATTCATTGATTTTTGCCATTGAAAAACGTCCAGAAATGTTTGAAGCTACTGACTGAATGAAAGGAGCTGGCATCTCACTCTCTTTGAATCTTCTTTATCATGCTAGGATTAGCAGGAAAAAGCAAAAAATTTCAGAATTGCACCGTGCAATGTGGAGATATTACTGTTTGTGCATTTACAATATTCATTGATTTTTGCCATTGAAAAACATGTTTTTCATATACCAGAAATGTTTGAAGCTACTGACTGAATGAAAGGAGCTGGCATCTCACTCTCTTTGAATCTTCTTTATCATGCTAGGATTAACAGGAAAAAGCTAAAAATTTCAGAATTGCACCGTGCAATGTGGAGATATTACTGTTTGTGCATTTACAATATTCATTGATTTTTGCCATTGAAAAACATGTTTTTCATATACCAGAAATGTTTGAAGCTACTGACTGAATGAAAGGAGCTGGCATCTCACTCTCTTTGAATCTTCTTTATCATGCTAGGATTAGCAGGAAAAAGCTAAAAATTTCAGAATTGCACCGTGCAATGTGGAGATATTACTGTTTGTGCATTTACAATATTCATTGATTTTTGCCATTGAAAAACGTCCAGAAATGTTTGAAGCTACTGACTGAATGAAAGGAGCTGGCATCTCACTCTCTTTGAATCTTCTTTATCATGCTAGGATTAGCAGGAAAAAGCTAAAAATTTCAGAATTGCACCTTGCAATGTGGAGATATTACTGTTTGTGCATTTACAATATTCATTGATTTTTGCCATTGAAAAACATGTTTTTCATATACCAGAAATGTTTGAAGCTACTGACTGAATGAAAGGAGCTGGCATCTCACTCTCTTTGAATCTTCTTTATCATGCTAGGATTAACAGGAAAAAGCTAAAAATTTCAGAATTGCACCGTGCAATGTGGAGATATTACTGTTTGTGCATTTACAATATTCATTGATTTTTGCCATTGAAAAACATGTTTTTCATATACCAGAAATGTTTGAAGCTACTGACTGAATGAAAGGAGCTGGCATCTCACTCTCTTTGAATCTTCTTTATCATGCTAGGATTAGCAGGAAAAAGCAAAAAATTTCAGAATTGCACCGTGCAATGTGGAGATATTACTGTTTGTGCATTTACAATATTCATTGATTTTTGCCATTGAAAAACATGTTTTTCATATACCAGAAATGTTTGAAGCTACTGACTGAATGAAAGGAGCTGGCATCTCACTCTCTTTGAATCTTCTTTATCATGCTAGGATTAACAGGAAAAAGCTAAAAATTTCAGAATTGCACCTTGCAATGTGGAGATATTACTGTTTGTGCATTTACAATATTCATTGATTTTTGCCATTGAAAAACATGTTTTTCATATACCAGAAATGTTTGAAGCTACTGACTGAATGAAAGGAGCTGGCATCTCACTCTCTTTGAATCTTCTTTATCATGCTAGGATTAACAGGAAAAAGCAAAAAATTTCAGAATTGCACCGTGCAATGTGGAGATATTACTGTTTGTGCATTTACAATATTCATTGATTTTTGCCATTGAAAAACGTCCAGAAATGTTTGAAGCTACTGACTGAATGAAAGGAGCTGGCATCTCACTCTCTTTGAATCTTCTTTATCATGCTAGGATTAGCAGGAAAAAGCAAAAAATTTCAGAATTGCACCGTGCAATGTGGAGATATTACTGTTTGTGCATTTACAATATTCATTGATTTTTGCCATTGAAAAACATGTTTTTCATATACCAGAAATGTTTGAAGCTACTGACTGAATGAAAGGAGCTGGCATCTCACTCTCTTTGAATCTTCTTTATCATGCTAGGATTAACAGGAAAAAGCTAAAAATTTCAGAATTGCACCTTGCAATGTGGAGATATTACTGTTTGTGCATTTACAATATTCATTGATTTTTGCCATTGAAAAACGTCCAGAAATGTTTGAAGCTACTGACTGAATGAAAGGAGCTGGCATCTCACTCTCTTTGAATCTTCTTTATCATGCTAGGATTAGCAGGAAAAAGCTAAAAATTTCAGAATTGCACCGTGCAATGTGGAGATATTACTGTTTGTGCATTTACAATATTCATTGATTTTTGCCATTGAAAAACATGTTTTTCATATACCAGAAATGTTTGAAGCTACTGACTGAATGAAAGGAGCTGGCATCTCACTCTCTTTGAATCTTCTTTATCATGCTAGGATTAACAGGAAAAAGCTAAAAATTTCAGAATTGCACCGTGCAATGTGGAGATATTACTGTTTGTGCATTTACAATATTCATTGATTTTTGCCATTGAAAAACATGTTTTTCATATACCAGAAATGTTTGAAGCTACTGACTGAATGAAAGGAGCTGGCATCTCACTCTCTTTGAATCTTCTTTATCATGCTAGGATTAGCAGGAAAAAGCAAAAAATTTCAGAATTGCACCTTGCAATGTGGAGATATTACTGTTTGTGCATTTACAATATTCATTGATTTTTGCCATTGAAAAACGTCCAGAAATGTTTGAAGCTACTGACTGAATGAAAGGAGCTGGCATCTCACTCTCTTTGAATCTTCTTTATCATGCTAGGATTAGCAGGAAAAAGCTAAAAATTTCAGAATTGCACCGTGCAATGTGGAGATATTACTGTTTGTGCATTTACAATATTCATTGATTTTTGCCATTGAAAAACATGTTTTTCATATACCAGAAATGTTTGAAGCTACTGACTGAATGAAAGGAGCTGGCATCTCACTCTCTTTGAATCTTCTTTATCATGCTAGGATTAACAGGAAAAAGCTAAAAATTTCAGAATTGCACCTTGCAATGTGGAAATATTACTGTTTGTGCATTTACAATATTCATTGATTTTTGCCATTGAAAAACATGTTTTTCATATACCAGAAATGTTTGAAGCTACTGACTGAATGAAAGGAGCTGGCATCTCACTCTCTTTGAATCTTCTTTATCATGCTAGGATTAGCAGGAAAAAGCTAAAAATTTCAGAATTGCACCGTGCAATGTGGAGATATTACTGTTTGTGCATTTACAATATTCATTGATTTTTGCCATTGAAAAACATGTTTTTCATATACCAGAAATGTTTGAAGCTACTGACTGAATGAAAGGAGCTGGCATCTCACTCTCTTTGAATCTTCTTTATCATGCTAGGATTAACAGGAAAAAGCTAAAAATTTCAGAATTGCACCGTGCAATGTGGAGATATTACTGTTTGTGCATTTACAATATTCATTGATTTTTGCCATTGAAAAACATGTTTTTCATATACCAGAAATGTTTGAAGCTACTGACTGAATGAAAGGAGCTGGCATCTCACTCTCTTTGAATCTTCTTTATCATGCTAGGATTAGCAGGAAAAAGCAAAAAATTTCAGAATTGCACCGTGCAATGTGGAGATATTACTGTTTGTGCATTTACAATATTCATTGATTTTTGCCATTGAAAAACATGTTTTTCATATACCAGAAATGTTTGAAGCTACTGACTGAATGAAAGGAGCTGGCATCTCACTCTCTTTGAATCTTCTTTATCATGCTAGGATTAACAGGAGAAAGCAAAAAATTTCAGAATTGCACCTTGCAATGTGGAGATATTACTGTTTGTGCATTTACAATATTCATTGATTTTTGCCATTGAAAAACGTCCAGAAATGTTTGAAGCTACTGACTGAATGAAAGGAGCTGGCATCTCACTCTCTTTGAATCTTCTTTATCATGCTAGGATTAACAGGAAAAAGCTAAAAATTTCAGAATTGCACCGTGCAATGTGGAGATATTACTGTTTGTGCATTTACAATATTCATTGATTTTTGCCATTGAAAAACATGTTTTTCATATACCAGAAATGTTTGAAGCTACTGACTGAATGAAAGGAGCTGGCATCTCACTCTCTTTGAATCTTCTTTATCATGCTAGGATTAGCAGGAAAAAGCTAAAAATTTCAGAATTGCACCGTGCAATGTGGAGATATTACTGTTTGTGCATTTACAATATTCATTGATTTTTGCCATTGAAAAACATGTTTTTCATATACCAGAAATGTTTGAAGCTACTGACTGAATGAAAGGAGCTGGCATCTCACTCTCTTTGAATCTTCTTTATCATGCTAGGATTAACAGGAAAAAGCTAAAAATTTCAGAATTGCACCGTGCAATGTGGAGATATTACTGTTTGTGCATTTACAATATTCATTGATTTTTGCCATTGAAAAACATGTTTTTCATATACCAGAAATGTTTGAAGCTACTGACTGAATGAAAGGAGCTGGCATCTCACTCTCTTTGAATCTTCTTTATCATGCTAGGATTAGCAGGAAAAAGCAAAAAATTTCATAATTGCACCTTGCAATGTGGAGATATTACTGTTTGTGCATTTACAATATTCATTGATTTTTGCCATTGAAAAACGTCCAGAAATGTTTGAAGCTACTGACTGAATGAAAGGAGCTGGCATCTCACTCTCTTTGAATCTTCTTTATCATGCTAGGATTAGCAGGAAAAAGCAAAAAATTTCAGAATTGCACCTTGCAATGTGGAGATATTACTGTTTGTGCATTTACAATATTCATTGATTTTTGCCATTGAAAAACATGTTTTTCATATACCAGAAATGTTTGAAGCTACTGACTGAATGAAAGGAGCTGGCATCTCACTCTCTTTGAATCTTCTTTATGATGCTAGGATTAACAGGAAAAAGCTAAAAATTTCAGAATTGCACCTTGCAATGTGGAGATATTACTGTTTGTGCATTTACAATATTCATTGATTTTTGCCATTGAAAAACGTCCAGAAATGTTTGAAGCTACTGACTGAATGAAAGGAGCTGGCATCTCACTCTCTTTGAATCTTCTTTATCATGCTAGGATTAGCAGGAAAAAGCAAAAAATTTCAGAATTGCACCGTGCAATGTGGAGATATTACTGTTTGTGCATTTACAATATTCATTGATTTTTGCCATTGAAAAACATGTTTTTCATATACCAGAAATGTTTGAAGCTACTGACTGAATGAAAGGAGCTGGCATCTCACTCTCTTTGAATCTTCTTTATCATGCTAGGATTAACAGGAAAAAGCTAAAAATTTCAGAATTGCACCGTGCAATGTGGAGATATTACTGTTTGTGCATTTACAATATTCATTGATTTTTGCCATTGAAAAACATGTTTTTCATATACCAGAAATGTTTGAAGCTACTGACTGAATGAAAGGAGCTGGCATCTCACTCTCTTTGAATCTTCTTTATCATGCTAGGATTAGCAGGAAAAAGCTAAAAATTTCAGAATTGCACCGTGCAATGTGGAGATATTACTGTTTGTGCATTTACAATATTCATTGATTTTTGCCATTGAAAAACATGTTTTTCATATACCAGAAATGTTTGAAGCTACTGACTGAATGAAAGGAGCTGGCATCTCACTCTCTTTGAATCTTCTTTATCATGCTAGGATTAGCAGGAAAAAGCAAAAAATTTCAGAATTGCACCGTGCAATGTGGAGATATTACTGTTTGTGCATTTACAATATTCATTGATTTTTGCCATTGAAAAACATGTTTTTCATATACCAGAAATGTTTGAAGCTACTGACTGAATGAAAGGAGCTGGCATCTCACTCTCTTTGAATCTTCTTTATCATGCTAGGATTAACAGGAAAAAGCTAAAAATTTCAGAATTGCACCTTGCAATGTGGAGATATTACTGTTTGTGCATTTACAATATTCATTGATTTTTGCCATTGAAAAACATGTTTTTCATATACCAGAAATGTTTGAAGCTACTGACTGAATGAAAGGAGCTGGCATCTCACTCTCTTTGAATCTTCTTTATCATGCTAGGATTAACAGGAAAAAGCAAAAAATTTCAGAATTGCACCGTGCAATGTGGAGATATTACTGTTTGTGCATTTACAATATTCATTGATTTTTGCCATTGAAAAACGTCCAGAAATGTTTGAAGCTACTGACTGAATGAAAGGAGCTGGCATCTCACTCTCTTTGAATCTTCTTTATCATGCTAGGATTAGCAGGAAAAAGCAAAAAATTTCAGAATTGCACCGTGCAATGTGGAGATATTACTGTTTGTGCATTTACAATATTCATTGATTTTTGCCATTGAAAAACATGTTTTTCATATACCAGAAATGTTTGAAGCTACTGACTGAATGAAAGGAGCTGGCATCTCACTCTCTTTGAATCTTCTTTATCATGCTAGGATTAACAGGAAAAAGCTAAAAATTTCAGAATTGCACCTTGCAATGTGGAGATATTACTGTTTGTGCATTTACAATATTCATTGATTTTTGCCATTGAAAAACGTCCAGAAATGTTTGAAGCTACTGACTGAATGAAAGGAGCTGGCATCTCACTCTCTTTGAATCTTCTTTATCATGCTAGGATTAGCAGGAAAAAGCTAAAAATTTCAGAATTGCACCGTGCAATGTGGAGATATTACTGTTTGTGCATTTACAATATTCATTGATTTTTGCCATTGAAAAACATGTTTTTCATATACCAGAAATGTTTGAAGCTACTGACTGAATGAAAGGAGCTGGCATCTCACTCTCTTTGAATCTTCTTTATCATGCTAGGATTAGCAGGAAAAAGCAAAAAATTTCAGAATTGCACCTTGCAATGTGGAGATATTACTGTTTGTGCATTTACAATATTCATTGATTTTTGCCATTGAAAAACGTCCAGAAATGTTTGAAGCTACTGACTGAATGAAAGGAGCTGGCATCTCACTCTCTTTGAATCTTCTTTATCATGCTAGGATTAGCAGGAAAAAGCTAAAAATTTCAGAATTGCACCGTGCAATGTGGAGATATTACTGTTTGTGCATTTACAATATTCATTGATTTTTGCCATTGAAAAACATGTTTTTCATATACCAGAAATGTTTGAAGCTACTGACTGAATGAAAGGAGCTGGCATCTCACTCTCTTTGAATCTTCTTTATCATGCTAGGATTAACAGGAAAAAGCTAAAAATTTCAGAATTGCACCTTGCAATGTGGAGATATTACTGTTTGTGCATTTACAATATTCATTGATTTTTGCCATTGAAAAACGTCCAGAAATGTTTGAAGCTACTGACTGAATGAAAGGAGCTGGCATCTCACTCTCTTTGAATCTTCTTTATCATGCTAGGATTAGCAGGAAAAAGCTAAAAATTTCAGAATTGCACCGTGCAATGTGGAGATATTACTGTTTGTGCATTTACAATATTCATTGATTTTTGCCATTGAAAAACATGTTTTTCATATACCAGAAATGTTTGAAGCTACTGACTGAATGAAAGGAGCTGGCATCTCACTCTCTTTGAATCTTCTTTATCATGCTAGGATTAACAGGAAAAAGCTAAAAATTTCAGAATTGCACCGTGCAATGTGGAGATATTACTGTTTGTGCATTTACAATATTCATTGATTTTTGCCATTGAAAAACATGTTTTTCATATACCAGAAATGTTTGAAGCTACTGACTGAATGAAAGGAGCTGGCATCTCACTCTCTTTGAATCTTCTTTATCATGCTAGGATTAGCAGGAAAAAGCAAAAAATTTCAGAATTGCACCTTGCAATGTGGAGATATTACTGTTTGTGCATTTACAATATTCATTGATTTTTGCCATTGAAAAACGTCCAGAAATGTTTGAAGCTACTGACTGAATGAAAGGAGCTGGCATCTCACTCTCTTTGAATCTTCTTTATCATGCTAGGATTAGCAGGAAAAAGCTAAAAATTTCAGAATTGCACCGTGCAATGTGGAGATATTACTGTTTGTGCATTTACAATATTCATTGATTTTTGCCATTGAAAAACATGTTTTTCATATACCAGAAATGTTTGAAGCTACTGACTGAATGAAAGGAGCTGGCATCTCACTCTCTTTGAATCTTCTTTATCATGCTAGGATTAACAGGAAAAAGCTAAAAATTTCAGAATTGCACCTTGCAATGTGGAGATATTACTGTTTGTGCATTTACAATATTCATTGATTTTTGCCATTGAAAAACATGTTTTTCATATACCAGAAATGTTTGAAGCTACTGACTGAATGAAAGGAGCTGGCATCTCACTCTCTTTGAATCTTCTTTATCATGCTAGGATTAGCAGGAAAAAGCTAAAAATTTCAGAATTGCACCGTGCAATGTGGAGATATTACTGTTTGTGCATTTACAATATTCATTGATTTTTGCCATTGAAAAACATGTTTTTCATATACCAGAAATGTTTGAAGCTACTGACTGAATGAAAGGAGCTGGCATCTCACTCTCTTTGAATCTTCTTTATCATGCTAGGATTAGCAGGAAAAGCAAAAAATTTCAGAATTGCACCGTGCAATGTGGAGATATTACTGTTTGTGCATTTACAATATTCATTGATTTTTGCCATTGAAAAACATGTTTTTCATATACCAGAAATGTTTGAAGCTACTGACTGAATGAAAGGAGCTGGCATCTCACTCTCTTTGAATCTTCTTTATCATGCTAGGATTAACAGGAAAAAGCTAAAAATTTCAGAATTGCACCGTGCAATGTGGAGATATTACTGTTTGTGCATTTACAATATTCATTGATTTTTGCCATTGAAAAACATGTTTTTCATATACCAGAAATGTTTGAAGCTACTGACTGAATGAAAGGAGCTGGCATCTCACTCTCTTTGAATCTTCTTTATCATGCTAGGATTAACAGGAAAAAGCTAAAAATTTCAGAATTGCACCTTGCAATGTGGAGATATTACTGTTTGTGCATTTACAATATTCATTGATTTTTGCCATTGAAAAACATGTTTTTCATATACCAGAAATGTTTGAAGCTACTGACTGAATGAAAGGAGCTGGCATCTCACTCTCTTTGAATCTTCTTTATCATGCTAGGATTAACAGGAAAAAGCTAAAAATTTCAGAATTGCACCTTGCAATGTGGAGATATTACTGTTTGTGCATTTACAATATTCATTGATTTTTGCCATTGAAAAACATGTTTTTCATATACCAGAAATGTTTGAAGCTACTGACTGAATGAAAGGAGCTGGCATCTCACTCTCTTTGAATCTTCTTTATCATGCTAGGATTAACAGGAAAAAGCTAAAAATTTCAGAATTGCACCTTGCAATGTGGAGATATTACTGTTTGTGCATTTACAATATTCATTGATTTTTGCCATTGAAAAACATGTTTTTCATATACCAGAAATGTTTGAAGCTACTGACTGAATGAAAGGAGCTGGCATCTCACTCTCTTTGAATCTTCTTTATCATGCTAGGATTAGCAGGAAAAAGCTAAAAATTTCAGAATTGCACCTTGCAATGTGGAGATATTACTGTTTGTGCATTTACAATATTCATTGATTTTTGCCATTGAAAAACGTCCAGAAATGTTTGAAGCTACTGACTGAATGAAAGGAGCTGGCATCTCACTCTCTTTGAATCTTCTTTATCATGCTAGGATTAACAGGAAAAAGCTAAAAATTTCAGAATTGCACCGTGCAATGTGGAGATATTACTGTTTGTGCATTTACAATATTCATTGATTTTTGCCATTGAAAAACATGTTTTTCATATACCAGAAATGTTTGAAGCTACTGACTGAATGAAAGGAGCTGGCATCTCACTCTCTTTGAATCTTCTTTATCATGCTAGGATTAACAGGAAAAAGCTAAAAATTTCAGAATTGCACCGTGCAATGTGGAGATATTACTGTTTGTGCATTTACAATATTCATTGATTTTTGCCATTGAAAAACATCCAGAAATGTTTGAAGCTACTGACTGAATGAAAGGAGCTGGCATCTCACTCTCTTTGAATCTTCTTTATCATGCTAGGATTAACAGGAAAAAGCAAAAAATTTCAGAATTGCACCGTGCAATGTGGAGATATTACTGTTTGTGCATTTACAATATTCATTGATTTTTGCCATTGAAAAACATGTTTTTCATATACCAGAAATGTTTGAAGCTACTGACTGAATGAAAGGAGCTGGCATCTCACTCTCTTTGAATCTTCTTTATCATGCTAGGATTAGCAGGAAAAAGCTAAAAATTTCAGAATTGCACCGTGCAATGTGGAGATATTACTGTTTGTGCATTTACAATATTCATTGATTTTTGCCATTGAAAAACATGTTTTTCATATACCAGAAATGTTTGAAGCTACTGACTGAATGAAAGGAGCTGGCATCTCACTCTCTTTGAATCTTCTTTATCATGCTAGGATTAACAGGAAAAAGCTAAAAATTTCAGAATTGCACCGTGCAATGTGGAGATATTACTGTTTGTGCATTTACAATATTCATTGATTTTTGCCATTGAAAAACGTCCAGAAATGTTTGAAGCTACTGACTGAATGAAAGGAGCTGGCATCTCACTCTCTTTGAATCTTCTTTATCATGCTAGGATTAGCAGGAAAAAGCAAAAAATTTCAGAATTGCACCTTGCAATGTGGAGATATTACTGTTTGTGCATTTACAATATTCATTGATTTTTGCCATTGAAAAACGTCCAGAAATGTTTGAAGCTACTGACTGAATGAAAGGAGCTGGCATCTCACTCTCTTTGAATCTTCTTTATCATGCTAGGATTAGCAGGAAAAAGCTAAAAATTTCAGAATTGCACCGTGCAATGTGGAGATATTACTGTTTGTGCATTTACAATATTCATTGATTTTTGCCATTGAAAAACATGTTTTTCATATACCAGAAATGTTTGAAGCTACTGACTGAATGAAAGGAGCTGGCATCTCACTCTCTTTGAATCTTCTTTATCATGCTAGGATTAACAGGAAAAAGCTAAAAATTTCAGAATTGCACCTTGCAATGTGGAGATATTACTGTTTGTGCATTTACAATATTCATTGATTTTTGCCATTGAAAAACATGTTTTTCATATACCAGAAATGTTTGAAGCTACTGACTGAATGAAAGGAGCTGGCATCTCACTCTCTTTGAATCTTCTTTATCATGCTAGGATTAGCAGGAAAAAGCTAAAAATTTCAGAATTGCACCGTGCAATGTGGAGATATTACTGTTTGTGCATTTACAATATTCATTGATTTTTGCCATTGAAAAACATGTTTTTCATATACCAGAAATGTTTGAAGCTACTGACTGAATGAAAGGAGCTGGCATCTCACTCTCTTTGAATCTTCTTTATCATGCTAGGATTAACAGGAAAAAGCTAAAAATTTCAGAATTGCACCGTGCAATGTGGAGATATTACTGTTTGTGCATTTACAATATTCATTGATTTTTGCCATTGAAAAACATGTTTTTCATATACCAGAAATGTTTGAAGCTACTGACTGAATGAAAGGAGCTGGCATCTCACTCTCTTTGAATCTTCTTTATCATGCTAGGATTAGCAGGAAAAAGCAAAAAAATTCAGAATTGCACCGTGCAATGTGGAGATATTACTGTTTGTGCATTTACAATATTCATTGATTTTTGCCATTGAAAAACATGTTTTTCATATACCAGAAATGTTTGAAGCTACTGACTGAATGAAAGGAGCTGGCATCTCACTCTCTTTGAATCTTCTTTATCATGCTAGGATTAGCAGGAAAAAGCAAAAAATTTCAGAATTGCACCGTGCAATGTGGAGATATTACTGTTTGTGCATTTACAATATTCATTGATTTTTGCCATTGAAAAACATGTTTTTCATATACCAGAAATGTTTGAAGCTACTGACTGAATGAAAGGAGCTGGCATCTCACTCTCTTTGAATCTTCTTTATCATGCTAGGATTAACAGGAAAAAGCTAAAAATTTCAGAATTGCACCGTGCAATGTGGAGATATTACTGTTTGTGCATTTACAATATTCATTGATTTTTGCCATTGAAAAACATGTTTTTCATATACCAGAAATGTTTGAAGCTACTGACTGAATGAAAGGAGCTGGCATCTCACTCTCTTTGAATCTTCTTTATCATGCTAGGATTAACAGGAAAAAGCTAAAAATTTCAGAATTGCACCTTGCAATGTGGAGATATTACTGTTTGTGCATTTACAATATTCATTGATTTTTGCCATTGAAAAACATGTTTTTCATATACCAGAAATGTTTGAAGCTACTGACTGAATGAAAGGAGCTGGCATCTCACTCTCTTTGAATCTTCTTTATCATGCTAGGATTAACAGGAAAAAGCTAAAAATTTCAGAATTGCACCTTGCAATGTGGAGATATTACTGTTTGTGCATTTACAATATTCATTGATTTTTGCCATTGAAAAACATGTTTTTCATATACCAGAAATGTTTGAAGCTACTGACTGAATGAAAGGAGCTGGCATCTCACTCCCTTTGAATCTTCTTTATCATGCTAGGATTAACAGGAAAAAGCTAAAAATTTCAGAATTGCACCTTGCAATGTGGAGATATTACTGTTTGTGCATTTACAATATTCATTGATTTTTGCCATTGAAAAACGTCCAGAAATGTTTGAAGCTACTGACTGAATGAAAGGAGCTGGCATCTCACTCTCTTTGAATCTTCTTTATCATGCTAGGATTAACAGGAAAAAGCTAAAAATTTCAGAATTGCACCGTGCAATGTGGAGATATTACTGTTTGTGCATTTACAATATTCATTGATTTTTGCCATTGAAAAACATGTTTTTCATATACCAGAAATGTTTGAAGCTACTGACTGAATGAAAGGAGCTGGCATCTCACTCTCTTTGAATCTTCTTTATCATGCTAGGATTAACAGGAAAAAGCTAAAAATTTCAGAATTGCACCGTGCAATGTGGAGATATTACTGTTTGTGCATTTACAATATTCATTGATTTTTGCCATTGAAAAACGTCCAGAAATGTTTGAAGCTACTGACTGAATGAAAGGAGCTGGCATCTCACTCTCTTTGAATCTTCTTTATCATGCTAGGATTAACAGGAAAAAGCAAAAAATTTCAGAATTGCACCGTGCAATGTGGAGATATTACTGTTTGTGCATTTACAATATTCATTGATTTTTGCCATTGAAAAACATGTTTTTCATATACCAGAAATGTTTGAAGCTACTGACTGAATGAAAGGAGCTGGCATCTCACTCTCTTTGAATCTTCTTTATCATGCTAGGATTAGCAGGAAAAAGCTAAAAATTTCAGAATTGCACCGTGCAATGTGGAGATATTACTGTTTGTGCATTTACAATATTCATTGATTTTTGCCATTGAAAAACATGTTTTTCATATACCAGAAATGTTTGAAGCTACTGACTGAACGAAAGGAGCTGGCATCTCACTCTCTTTGAATCTTCTTTATCATGCTAGGATTAACAGGAAAAAGCTAAAAATTTCAGAATTGCACCGTGCAATGTGGAGATATTACTGTTTGTGCATTTACAATATTCATTGATTTTTGCCATTGAAAAACGTCCAGAAATGTTTGAAGCTACTGACTGAATGAAAGGAGCTGGCATCTCACTCTCTTTGAATCTTCTTTATCATGCTAGGATTAGCAGGAAAAAGCAAAAAATTTCAGAATTGCACCTTGCAATGTGGAGATATTACTGTTTGTGCATTTACAATATTCATTGATTTTTGCCATTGAAAAACGTCCAGAAATGTTTGAAGCTACTGACTGAATGGAAGGAGCTGGCATCTCACTCTCTTTGAATCTTCTTTATCATGCTAGGATTAGCAGGAAAAAGCTAAAAATTTCAGAATTGCACCGTGCAATGTGGAGATATTACTGTTTGTGCATTTACAATATTCATTGATTTTTGCCATTGAAAAACATGTTTTTCATATACCAGAAATGTTTGAAGCTACTGACTGAATGAAAGGAGCTGGCATCTCACTCTCTTTGAATCTTCTTTATCATGCAAGGATTAACAGGAAAAAGCTAAAAATTTCAGAATTGCACCTTGCAATGTGGAGATATTACTGTTTGTGCATTTACAATATTCATTGATTTTTGCCATTGAAAAACATGTTTTTCATATACCAGAAATGTTTGAAGCTACTGACTGAATGAAAGGAGCTGGCATCTCACTCTCTTTGAATCTTCTTTATCATGCTAGGATTAGCAGGAAAAAGCTAAAAATTTCAGAATTGCACCGTGCAATGTGGAGATATTACTGTTTGTGCATTTACAATATTCATTGATTTTTGCCATTGAAAAACATGTTTTTCATATACCAGAAATGTTTGAAGCTACTGACTGAATGAAAGGAGCTGGCATCTCACTCTCTTTGAATCTTCTTTATCATGCTAGGATTAACAGGAAAAAGCTAAAAATTTCAGAATTGCACCGTGCAATGTGGAGATATTACTGTTTGTGCATTTACAATATTCATTGATTTTTGCCATTGAAAAACATGTTTTTCATATACCAGAAATGTTTGAAGCTACTGACTGAATGAAAGGAGCTGGCATCTCACTCTCTTTGAATCTTCTTTATCATGCTAGGATTAGCAGGAAAAAGCAAAAAATTTCAGAATTGCACCGTGCAATGTGGAGATATTACTGTTTGTGCATTTACAATATTCATTGATTTTTGCCATTGAAAAACATGTTTTTCATATACCAGAAATGTTTGAAGCTACTGACTGAATGAAAGGAGCTGGCATCTCACTCTCTTTGAATCTTCTTTATCATGCTAGGATTAGCAGGAAAAAGCAAAAAATTTCAGAATTGCACCGTGCAATGTGGAGATATTACTGTTTGTGCATTTACAATATTCATTGATTTTTGCCATTGAAAAACATGTTTTTCATATACCAGAAATGTTTGAAGCTACTGACTGAATGAAAGGAGCTGGCATCTCACTCTCTTTGAATCTTCTTTATCATGCTAGGATTAACAGGAAAAAGCTAAAAATTTCAGAATTGCACCGTGCAATGTGGAGATATTACTGTTTGTGCATTTACAATATTCATTGATTTTTGCCATTGAAAAACATGTTTTTCATATACCAGAAATGTTTGAAGCTACTGACTGAATGAAAGGAGCTGGCATCTCACTCTCTTTGAATCTTCTTTATCATGCTAGGATTAACAGGAAAAAGCTAAAAATTTCAGAATTGCACCTTGCAATGTGGAGATATTACTGTTTGTGCATTTACAATATTCATTGATTTTTGCCATTGAAAAACATGTTTTTCATATACCAGAAATGTTTGAAGCTACTGACTGAATGAAAGGAGCTGGCATCTCACTCTCTTTGAATCTTCTTTATCATGCTAGGATTAACAGGAAAAAGCTAAAAATTTCAGAATTGCACCTTGCAATGTGGAGATATTACTGTTTGTGCATTTACAATATTCATTGATTTTTGCCATTGAAAAACATGTTTTTCATATACCAGAAATGTTTGAAGCTACTGACTGAATGAAAGGAGCTGGCATCTCACTCTCTTTGAATCTTCTTTATCATGCTAGGATTAACAGGAAAAAGCTAAAAATTTCAGAATTGCACCTTGCAATGTGGAGATATTACTGTTTGTGCATTTACAATATTCATTGATTTTTGCCATTGAAAAACATGTTTTTCATATACCAGAAATGTTTGAAGCTACTGACTGAATGAAAGGAGCTGGCATCTCACTCTCTTTGAATCTTCTTTATCATGCTAGGATTAGCAGGAAAAAGCTAAAAATTTCAGAATTGCACCTTGCAATGTGGAGATATTACTGTTTGTGCATTTACAATATTCATTGATTTTTGCCATTGAAAAACGTCCAGAAATGTTTGAAGCTACTGACTGAATGAAAGGAGCTGGCATCTCACTCTCTTTGAATCTTCTTTATCATGCTAGGATTAACAGGAAAAAGCTAAAAATTTCAGAATTGCACCGTGCAATGTGGAGATATTACTGTTTGTGCATTTACAATATTCATTGATTTTTGCCATTGAAAAACATGTTTTTCATATACCAGAAATGTTTGAAGCTACTGACTGAATGAAAGGAGCTGGCATCTCACTCTCTTTGAATCTTCTTTATCATGCTAGGATTAACAGGAAAAAGCTAAAAATTTCAGAATTGCACCGTGCAATGTGGAGATATTACTGTTTGTGCATTTACAATATTCATTGATTTTTGCCATTGAAAAACGTCCAGAAATGTTTGAAGCTACTGACTGAATGAAAGGAGCTGGCATCTCACTCTCTTTGAATCTTCTTTATCATGCTAGGATTAACAGGAAAAAGCAAAAAATTTCAGAATTGCACCGTGCAATGTGGAGATATTACTGTTTGTGCATTTACAATATTCATTGATTTTTGCCATTGAAAAACATGTTTTTCATATACCAGAAATGTTTGAAGCTACTGACTGAATGAAAGGAGCTGGCATCTCACTCTCTTTGAATCTTCTTTATCATGCTAGGATTAGCAGGAAAAAGCTAAAAATTTCAGAATTGCACCGTGCAATGTGGAGATATTACTGTTTGTGCATTTACAATATTCATTGATTTTTGCCATTGAAAAACATGTTTTTCATATACCAGAAATGTTTGAAGCTACTGACTGAATGAAAGGAGCTGGCATCTCACTCTCTTTGAATCTTCTTTATCATGCTAGGATTAACAGGAAAAAGCTAAAAATTTCAGAATTGCACCTTGCAATGTGGAGATATTACTGTTTGTGCATTTACAATATTCATTGATTTTTGCCATTGAAAAACGTCCAGAAATGTTTGAAGCTACTGACTGAATGAAAGGAGCTGGCATCTCACTCTCTTTGAATCTTCTTTATCATGCTAGGATTAGCAGGAAAAAGCAAAAAATTTCAGAATTGCACCTTGCAATGTGGAGATATTACTGTTTGTGCATTTACAATATTCATTGATTTTTGCCATTGAAAAACGTCCAGAAATGTTTGAAGCTACTGACTGAATGAAAGGAGCTGGCATCTCACTCTCTTTGAATCTTCTTTATCATGCTAGGATTAGCAGGAAAAAGCTAAAAATTTCAGAATTGCACCGTGCAATGTGGAGATATTACTGTTTGTGCATTTACAATATTCATTGATTTTTGCCATTGAAAAACATGTTTTTCATATACCAGAAATGTTTGAAGCTACTGACTGAATGAAAGGAGCTGGCATCTCACTCTCTTTGAATCTTCTTTATCATGCTAGGATTAGCAGGAAAAAGCTAAAAATTTCAGAATTGCACCGTGCAATGTGGAGATATTACTGTTTGTGCATTTACAATATTCATTGATTTTTGCCATTGAAAAACATGTTTTTCATATACCAGAAATGTTTGAAGCTACTGACTGAATGAAAGGAGCTGGCATCTCAATCTCTTTGAATCTTCTTTATCATGCTAGGATTAACAGGAAAAAGCTAAAAATTTCAGAATTGCACCGTGCAATGTGGAGATATTACTGTTTGTGCATTTACAATATTCATTGATTTTTGCCATTGAAAAACATGTTTTTCATATACCAGAAATGTTTGAAGCTACTGACTGAATGAAAGGAGCTGGCATCTCACTCTCTTTGAATCTTCTTTATCATGCTAGGATTAGCAGGAAAAAGCAAAAAATTTCAGAATTGCACCGTGCAATGTGGAGATATTACTGTTTGTGCATTTACAATATTCATTGATTTTTGCCATTGAAAAACATGTTTTTCATATACCAGAAATGTTTGAAGCTACTGACTGAATGAAAGGAGCTGGCATCTCACTCTCTTTGAATCTTCTTTATCATGCTAGGATTAGCAGGAAAAAGCAAAAAATTTCAGAATTGCACCGTGCAGTGTGGAGATATTACTGTTTGTGCATTTACAATATTCATTGATTTTTGCCATTGAAAAACATGTTTTTCATATACCAGAAATGTTTGAAGCTACTGACTGAATGAAAGGAGCTGGCATCTCACTCTCTTTGAATCTTCTTTATCATGCTAGGATTAACAGGAAAAAGCTAAAAATTTCAGAATTGCACCGTGCAATGTGGAGATATTACTGTTTGTGCATTTACAATATTCATTGATTTTTGCCATTGAAAAACATGTTTTTCATATACCAGAAATGTTTGAAGCTACTGACTGAATGAAAGGAGCTGGCATCTCACTCTCTTTGAATCTTCTTTATCATGCTAGGATTAACAGGAAAAAGCTAAAAATTTCAGAATTGCACCTTGCAATGTGGAGATATTACTGTTTGTGCATTTACAATATTCATTGATTTTTGCCATTGAAAAACATGTTTTTCATATACCAGAAATGTTTGAAGCTACTGACTGAATGAAAGGAGCTGGCATCTCACTCTCTTTGAATCTTCTTTATCATGCTAGGATTAACAGGAAAAAGCTAAAAATTTCAGAATTGCACCTTGCAATGTGGAGATATTACTGTTTGTGCATTTACAATATTCATTGATTTTTGCCATTGAAAAACATGTTTTTCATATACCAGAAATGTTTGAAGCTACTGACTGAATGAAAGGAGCTGGCATCTCACTCTCTTTGAATCTTCTTTATCATGCTAGGATTAACAGGAAAAAGCTAAAAATTTCAGAATTGCACCTTGCAATGTGGAGATATTACTGTTTGTGCATTTACAATATTCATTGATTTTTGCCATTGAAAAACATGTTTTTCATATACCAGAAATGTTTGAAGCTACTGACTGAATGAAAGGAGCTGGCATCTCACTCTCTTTGAATCTTCTTTATCATGCTAGGATTAGCAGGAAAAAGCTAAAAATTTCAGAATTGCACCTTGCAATGTGGAGATATTACTGTTTGTGCATTTACAATATTCATTGATTTTTGCCATTGAAAAACGTCCAGAAATGTTTGAAGCTACTGACTGAATGAAAGGAGCTGGCATCTCACTCTCTTTGAATCTTCTTTATCATGCTAGGATTAACAGGAAAAAGCTAAAAATTTCAGAATTGCACCGTGCAATGTGGAGATATTACTGTTTGTGCATTTACAATATTCATTGATTTTTGCCATTGAAAAACATGTTTTTTATATACCAGAAATGTTTGAAGCTACTGACTGAATGAAAGGAGCTGGCATCTCACTCTCTTTGAATCTTCTTTATCATGCTAGGATTAACAGGAAAAAGCTAAAAATTTCAGAATTGCACCGTGCAATGTGGAGATATTACTGTTTGTGCATTTACAATATTCATTGATTTTTGCCATTGAAAAACGTCCAGAAATGTTTGAAGCTACTGACTGAATGAAAGGAGCTTGGCATCTCACTCTCTTTGAATCTTCTTTATCATGCTAGGATTAACAGGAAAAAGCAAAAAATTTCAGAATTGCACCGTGCAATGTGGAGATATTACTGTTTGTGCATTTACAATATTCATTGATTTTTGCCATTGAAAAACATGTTTTTCATATACCAGAAATGTTTGAAGCTACTGACTGAATGAAAGGAGCTGGCATCTCACTCTCTTTGAATCTTCTTTATCATGCTAGGATTAGCAGGAAAAAGCTAAAAATTTCAGAATTGCACCGTGCAATGTGGAGATATTACTGTTTGTGCATTTACAATATTCATTGATTTTTGCCATTGAAAAACATGTTTTTCATATACCAGAAATGTTTGAAGCTACTGACTGAATGAAAGGAGCTGGCATCTCACTCTCTTTGAATCTTCTTTATCATGCTAGGATTAACAGGAAAAAGCTAAAAATTTCAGAATTGCACCGTGCAATGTGGAGATATTACTGTTTGTGCATTTACAATATTCATTGATTTTTGCCATTGAAAAACGTCCAGAAATGTTTGAAGCTACTGACTGAATGAAAGGAGCTGGCATCTCACTCTCTTTGAATCTTCTTTATCATGCTAGGATTAGCAGGAAAAAGCAAAAAATTTCAGAATTGCACCGTGCAATGTGGAGATATTACTGTTTGTGCATTTACAATATTCATTGATTTTTGCCATTGAAAAACGTCCAGAAATGTTGAAGCTACTGACTGAATGAAAGGAGCTGGCATCTCACTCTCTTTGAATCTTCTTTATCATGCTAGGATTAACAGGAAAAAGCTAAAAATTTCAGAATTGCACCGTGCAATGTGGAGATATTACTGTTTGTGCATTTACAATATTCATTGATTTTTGCCATTGAAAAACATGTTTTTCATATACCAGAAATGTTTGAAGCTACTGACTGAATGAAAGGAGCTGGCATCTCACTCTCTTTGAATCTTCTTTATCATGCTAGGATTAACAGGAAAAAGCTAAAAATTTCAGAATTGCACCGTGCAATGTGGAGATATTACTGTTTGTGCATTTACAATATTCATTGATTTTTGCATTGAAAAACATGTTTTTCATATACCAGAAATGTTTGAAGCTACTGACTGAATGAAAGGAGCTGGCATCTCACTCTCTTTGAATCTTCTTTATCATGCTAGGATTAACAGGAAAAAGCTAAAAATTTCAGAATTGCACCTTGCAATGTGGAGATATTACTGTTTGTGCATTTACAATATTCAATGATTTTTGCCATTGAAAAACGTCCAGAAATGTTTGAAGCTACTGACTGAATGAAAGGAGCTGGCATCTCACTCTCTTTGAATCTTCTTTATCATGCTAGGATTAGCAGGAAAAAGCAAAAAATTTCAGAATTGCACCTTGCAATGTGGAGATATTACTGTTTGTGCATTTACAATATTCATTGATTTTTGCCATTGAAAAACATGTTTTTCATATACCAGAAATGTTTGAAGCTACTGACTGAATGAAAGGAGCTGGCATCTCACTCTCTTTGAATCTTCTTTATCATGCTAGGATTAACAGGAAAAAGCTAAAAATTTCAGAATTGCACCGTGCAATGTGGAGATATTACTGTTTGTGCATTTACAATATTCATTGATTTTTGCCATTGAAAAACGTCCAGAAATGTTTGAAGCTACTGACTGAATGAAAGGAGCTGGCATCTCACTCTCTTTGAATCTTCTTTATCATGCTAGGATTAGCAGGAAAAAGCAAAAAATTTCAGAATTGCACCTTGCAATGTGGAGATATTACTGTTTGTGCATTTACAATATTCATTGATTTTTGCCATTGAAAAACATGTTTTTCATATACCAGAAATGTTTGAAGCTACTGACTGAATGAAAGGAGCTGGCATCTCACTCTCTTTGAATCTTCTTTATCATGCTAGGATTAGCAGGAAAAAGCAAAAAATTTCAGAATTGCACCGTGCAATGTGGAGATATTACTGTTTGTGCATTTACAATATTCATTGATTTTTGCCATTGAAAAACATGTTTTTCATATACCAGAAATGTTTGAAGCTACTGACTGAATGAAAGGAGCTGGCATCTCACTCTCTTTGAATCTTCTTTATCATGCTAGGATTAACAGGAAAAAGCTAAAAATTTCAGAATTGCACTGTGCAATGTGGAGATATTACTGTTTGTGCATTTACAATATTCATTGATTTTTGCCATTGAAAAACATGTTTTTCATATACCAGAAATGTTTGAAGCTACTGACTGAATGAAAGGAGCTGGCATCTCACTCTCTTTGAATCTTCTTTATCATGCTAGGATTAACAGGAAAAAGCTAAAAATTTCAGAATTGCACCTTGCAATGTGGAGATATTACTGTTTGTGCATTTACAATATTCATTGATTTTTGCCATTGAAAAACGTCCAGAAATGTTTGAAGCTACTGACTGAATGAAAGGAGCTGGCATCTCACTCTCTTTGAATCTTCTTTATCATGCTAGGATTAGCAGGAAAAAGCAAAAAATTTCAGAATTGCACCGTGCAATGTGGAGATATTACTGTTTGTGCATTTACAATATTCATTGATTTTTGCCATTGAAAAACATGTTTTTCATATACCAGAAATGTTTGAAGCTACTGACTGAATGAAAGGAGCTGGCATCTCACTCTCTTTGAATCTTCTTTATCATGCTAGGATTAACAGGAAAAAGCTAAAAATTTCAGAATTGCACCTTGCAATGTGGAGATATTACTGTTTGTGCATTTACAATATTCATTGATTTTTGCCATTGAAAAACGTCCAGAAATGTTTGAAGCTACTGACTGAATGAAAGGAGCTGGCATCTCACTCTCTTTGAATCTTCTTTATCATGCTAGGATTAACAGGAAAAAGCTAAAAATTTCAGAATTGCACCGTGCAATGTGGAGATATTACTGTTTGTGCATTTACAATATTCATTGATTTTTGCCATTGAAAAACATGTTTTTCATATACCAGAAATGTTTGAAGCTACTGACTGAATGAAAGGAGCTGGCATCTCACTCTCTTTGAATCTTCTTTATCATGCTAGGATTAACAGGAAAAAGCTAAAAATTTCAGAATTGCACCGTGCAATGTGGAGATATTACTGTTTGTGCATTTACAATATTCATTGATTTTTGCCATTGAAAAACGTCCAGAAATGTTTGAAGCTACTGACTGAATGAAAGGAGCTGGCATCTCACTCTCTTTGAATCTTCTTTATCATGCTAGGATTAGCAGGAAAAAGCAAAAAATTTCAGAATTGCACCTTGCAATGTGGAGATATTACTGTTTGTGCATTTACAATATTCATTGATTTTTGCCATTGAAAAACATGTTTTTCATATACCAGAAATGTTTGAAGCTACTGACTGATTGAAAGGAGCTGGCATCTCACTCTCTTTGAATCTTCTTTATCATGCTAGGATTAGCAGGAAAAAGCAAAACATTTCAGAATTGCACCGTGCAATGTGGAGATATTACTGTTTGTGCATTTACAATATTCATTGATTTTTGCCATTGAAAAACATGTTTTTCATATACCAGAAATGTTTGAAGCTACTGACTGAATGAAAGGAGCTGGCATCTCACTCTCTTTGAATCTTCTTTATCATGCTAGGATTAACAGGAAAAAGCTAAAAATTTCAGAATTGCACCGTGCAATGTGGAGATATTACTGTTTGTGCATTTACAATATTCATTGATTTTTGCCATTGAAAAACATGTTTTTCATATACCAGAAATGTTTGAAGCTACTGACTGAATGAAAGGAGCTGGCATCTCACTCTCTTTGAATCTTCTTTATCATGCTAGGATTAACAGGAAAAAGCTAAAAATTTCAGAATTGCACCTTGCAATGTGGAGATATTACTGTTTGTGCATTTACAATATTCATTGATTTTTGCCATTGAAAAACGTCCAGAAATGTTTGAAGCTACTGACTGAATGAAAGGAGCTGGCATCTCACTCTCTTTGAATCTTCTTTATCATGCTAGGATTAGCAGGAAAAAGCAAAAAATTTCAGAATTGCACCGTGCAATGTGGAGATATTACTGTTTGTGCATTTACAATATTCATTGATTTTTGCCATTGAAAAACATGTTTTTCATATACCAGAAATGTTTGAAGCTACTGACTGAATGAAAGGAGCTGGCATCTCACTCTCTTTGAATCTTCTTTATCATGCTAGGATTAGCAGGAAAAAGCAAAAAATTTCAGAATTGCACCGTGCAATGTGGAGATATTACTGTTTGTGCATTTACAATATTCATTGATTTTTGCCATTGAAAAACATGTTTTTCATATACCAGAAATGTTTGAAGCTACTGACTGAATGAAAGGAGCTGGCATCTCACTCTCTTTGAATCTTCTTTATCATGCTAGGATTAGCAGGAAAAAGCAAAAAATTTCAGAATTGCACCGTGCAATGTGGAGATATTACTGTTTGTGCATTTACAATATTCATTGATTTTTGCCATTGAAAAACATGTTTTTCATATACCAGAAATGTTTGAAGCTACTGACTGAATGAAAGGAGCTGGCATCTCACTCTCTTTGAATCTTCTTTATCATGCTAGGATTAACAGGAAAAAGCAAAAAATTTCAGAATTGCACCGTGCAATGTGGAGATATTACTGTTTGTGCATTTACAATATTCATTGATTTTTGCCATTGAAAAACATGTTTTTCATATACCAGAAATGTTTGAAGCTACTGACTGAATGAAAGGAGCTGGCATCTCACTCTCTTTGAATCTTCTTTATCATGCTAGGATTAGCAGGAAAAAGCTAAAAATTTCAGAATTGCACCGTGCAATGTGGAGATATTACTGTTTGTGCATTTACAATATTCATTGATTTTTGCCATTGAAAAACATGTTTTTCATATACCAGAAATGTTTGAAGCTACTGACTGAATGAAAGGAGCTGGCATCTCACTCTCTTTGAATCTTCTTTATCATGCTAGGATTAACAGGAAAAAGCTAAAAATTTCAGAATTGCACCGTGCAATGTGGAGATATTACTGTTTGTGCATTTACAATATTCATTGATTTTTGCCATTGAAAAACATGTTTTTCATATACCAGAAATGTTTGAAGCTACTGACTGAATGAAAGGAGCTGGCATCTCACTCTCTTTGAATCTTCTTTATCATGCTAGGATTAACAGGAAAAAGCAAAAAATTTCAGAATTGCACCGTGCAATGTGGAGATATTACTGTTTGTGCATTTACAATATTCATTGATTTTTGCCATTGAAAAACATGTTTTTCATATACCAGAAATGTTTGAAGCTACTGACTGAATGAAAGGAGCTGGCATCTCACTCTCTTTGAATCTTCTTTATCATGCTAGGATTAGCAGGAAAAAGCTAAAAATTTCAGAATTGCACCGTGCAATGTGGAGATATTACTGTTTGTGCATTTACAATATTCATTGATTTTTGCCATTGAAAAACATGTTTTTCATATACCAGAAATGTTTGAAGCTACTGACTGAATGAAAGGAGCTGGCATCTCACTCTCTTTGAATCTTCTTTATCATGCTAGGATTAACAGGAAAAAGCTAAAAATTTCAGAATTGCACCGTGCAATGTGGAGATATTACTGTTTGTGCATTTACAATATTCATTGATTTTTGCCATTGAAAAACATGTTTTTCATATACCAGAAATGTTTGAAGCTACTGACTGAATGAAAGGAGCTGGCATCTCACTCTCTTTGAATCTTCTTTATCATGCTAGGATTAACAGGAAAAAGCAAAAAATTTCAGAATTGCACCGTGCAATGTGGAGATATTACTGTTTGTGCATTTACAATATTCATTGATTTTTGCCATTGAAAAACATGTTTTTCATATACCAGAAATGTTTGAAGCTACTGACTGAATGAAAGGAGCTGGCATCTCACTCTCTTTGAATCTTCTTTATCATGCTAGGATTAACAGGAAAAAGCTAAAAATTTCAGAATTGCACCGTGCAATGTGGAGATATTACTGTTTGTGCATTTACAATATTCATTGATTTTTGCCATTGAAAAACGTCCAGAAATGTTTGAAGCTACTGACTGAATGAAAGGAGCTGGCATCTCACTCTCTTTGAATCTTCTTTATCATGCTAGGATTAGCAGGAAAAAGCAAAAAATTTCAGAATTGCACCGTGCAATGTGGAGATATTACTGTTTGTGCATTTACAATATTCATTGATTTTTGCCATTGAAAAACATGTTTTTCATATACCAGAAATGTTTGAAGCTACTGACTGAATGAAAGGAGCTGGCATCTCACTCTCTTTGAATCTTCTTTATCATGCTAGGATTAGCAGGAAAAAGCAAAAAATTTCAGAATTGCACCGTGCAATGTGGAGATATTACTGTTTGTGCATTTACAATATTCATTGATTTTTGCCATTGAAAAACATGTTTTTCATATACCAGAAATGTTTGAAGCTACTGACTGAATGAAAGGAGCTGGCATCTCACTCTCTTTGAATCTTCTTTATCATGCTAGGATTAGCAGGAAAAAGCTAAAAATTTCAGAATTGCACCGTGCAATGTGGAGATATTACTGTTTGTGCATTTACAATATTCATTGATTTTTGCCATTGAAAAACATGTTTTTCATATACCAGAAATGTTTGAAGCTACTGACTGAATGAAAGGAGCTGGCATCTCACTCTCTTTGAATCTTCTTTATCATGCTAGGATTAACAGGAAAAAGCTAAAAATTTCAGAATTGCACCGTGCAATGTGGAGATATTACTGTTTGTGCATTTACAATATTCATTGATTTTTGCCATTGAAAAACATGTTTTTCATATACCAGAAATGTTTGAAGCTACTGACTGAATGAAAGGAGCTGGCATCTCACTCTCTTTGAATCTTCTTTATCATGCTAGGATTAACAGGAAAAAGCAAAAAATTTCAGAATTGCACCGTGCAATGTGGAGATATTACTGTTTGTGCATTTACAATATTCATTGATTTTTGCCATTGAAAAACATGTTTTTCATATACCAGAAATGTTTGAAGCTACTGACTGAATGAAAGGAGCTGGCATCTCACTCTCTTTGAATCTTCTTTATCATGCTAGGATTAGCAGGAAAAAGCAAAAAATTTCAGAATTGCACCGTGCAATGTGGAGATATTACTGTTTGTGCATTTACAATATTCATTGATTTTTGCCCTTGAAAAACAGGTTTTTCATATACCAGAAATGTTTGAAGCTACTGACTGAATGAAAGGAGCTGGCATCTCACTCTCTTTGAATCTTCTTTATCATGCTAGGATTAGCAGGAAAAAGCAAAAAATTTCAGAATTGCACCGTGCAATGTGGAGATATTACTGTTTGTGCATTTACAATATTCATTGATTTTTGCCATTGAAAAACATGTTTTTCATATACCAGAAATGTTTGAAGCTACTGACTGAATGAAAGGAGCTGGCATCTCACTCTCTTTGAATCTTCTTTATCATGCTAGGATTAACAGGAAAAAGCAAAAAATTTCAGAATTGCACCGTGCAATGTGGAGATATTACTGTTTGTGCATTTACAATATTCATTGATTTTTGCCATTGAAACACATGTTTTTCATATACCAGAAATGTTTGAAGCTACTGACTGAATGAAAGGAGCTGGCATCTCACTCTCTTTGAATCTTCTTTATCATGCTAGGATTAGCAGGAAAAAGCAAAAAATTTCAGAATTGCACCGTGCAATGTGGAGATATTACTGTTTGTGCATTTACAATATTCATTGATTTTTGCCATTGAAAAACGTCCAGAAATGTTTGAAGCTACTGACTGAATGAAAGGAGCTGGCATCTCACTCTCTTTGAATCTTCTTTATCATGCTAGGATTAGCAGGAAAAAGCAAAAAATTTCAGAATTGCACCTTGCAATGTGGAGATATTACTGTTTGTGCATTTACAATATTCATTGATTTTTGCCATTGAAAAACATGTTTTTCATATACCAGAAATGTTTGAAGCTACTGACTGAATGAAAGGAGCTGGCATCTCACTCTCTTTGAATCTTCTTTATCATGCTAGGATTAACAGGAAAAAGCTAAAAATTTCAGAATTGCACCGTGCAATGTGGAGATATTACTGTTTGTGCATTTACAATATTCATTGATTTTTGCCATTGAAAAACATGTTTTTCATATACCAGAAATGTTTGAAGCTACTGACTGAATGAAAGGAGCTGGCATCTCACTCTCTTTGAATCTTCTTTATCATGCTAGGATTAGCAGGAAAAAGCAAAAAATTTCAGAATTGCACCGTGCAATGTGGAGATATTACTGTTTGTGCATTTACAATATTCATTGATTTTTGCCATTGAAAAACATGTTTTTCATATACCAGAAATGTTTGAAGCTACTGACTGAATGAAAGGAGCTGGCATCTCACTCTCTTTGAATCTTCTTTATCATGCTAGGATTAGCAGGAAAAAGCAAAAAATTTCAGAATTGCACCGTGCAATGTGGAGATATTACTGTTTGTGCATTTACAATATTCATTGATTTTTGCCATTGAAAAACATGTTTTTCATATACCAGAAATGTTTGAAGCTACTGACTGAATGAAAGGAGCTGGCATCTCACTCTCTTTGAATCTTCTTTATCATGCTAGGATTAACAGGAAAAAGCTAAAAATTTCAGAATTGCACCGTGCAATGTGGAGATATTACTGTTTGTGCATTTACAATATTCATTGATTTTTGCCATTGAAAAACATGTTTTTCATATACCAGAAATGTTTGAAGCTACTGACTGAATGAAAGGAGCTGGCATCTCACTCTCTTTGAATCTTCTTTATCATGCTAGGATTAACAGGAAAAAGCAAAAAATTTCAGAATTGCACCGTGCAATGTGGAGATATTACTGTTTGTGCATTTACAATATTCATTGATTTTTGCCATTGAAAAACATGTTTTTCATATACCAGAAATGTTTGAAGCTACTGACTGAATGAAAGGAGCTGGCATCTCACTCTCTTTGAATCTTCTTTATCATGCTAGGATTAGCAGGAAAAAGCTAAAAATTTCAGAATTGCACCGTGCAATGTGGAGATATTACTGTTTGTGCATTTACAATATTCATTGATTTTTGCCATTGAAAAACATGTTTTTCATATACCAGAAATGTTTGAAGCTACTGACTGAATGAAAGGAGCTGGCATCTCACTCTCTTTGAATCTTCTTTATCATGCTAGGATTAACAGAAAAAGCTAAAAATTTCAGAATTGCACCTTGCAATGTGGAGATATTACTGTTTGTGCATTTACAATATTCATTGATTTTTGCCATTGAAAAACATGTTTTTCATATACCAGAAATGTTTGAAGCTACTGACTGAATGAAAGGAGCTGGCATCTCACTCTCTTTGAATCTTCTTTATCATGCTAGGATTAGCAGGAAAAAGCAAAAAATTTCAGAATTGCACCGTGCAATGTGGAGATATTACTGTTTGTGCATTTACAATATTCATTGATTTTTGCCATTGAAAAACATGTTTTTCATATACCAGAAATGTTTGAAGCTACTGACTGAATGAAAGGAGCTGGCATCTCACTCTCTTTGAATCTTCTTTATCATGCTAGGATTAACAGGAAAAAGCTAAAAATTTCAGAATTGCACCTTGCAATGTGGAGATATTACTGTTTGTGCATTTACAATATTCATTGATTTTTGCCATTGAAAAACGTCCAGAAATGTTTGAAGCTACTGACTGAATGAAAGGAGCTGGCATCTCACTCTCTTTGAATCTTCTTTATCATGCTAGGATTAGCAGGAAAAAGCAAAAAATTTCAGATTTGCACCTTGCAATGTGGAGATATTACTGTTTGTGCATTTACAATATTCATTGATTTTTGCCATTGAAAAACATGTTTTTCATATACCAGAAATGTTTGAAGCTACTGACTGAATGAAAGGAGCTGGCATCTCACTCTCTTTGAATCTTCTTTATCATGCTAGGATTAACAGGAAAAAGCTAAAAATTTCAGAATTGCACCGTGCAATGTGGAGATATTACTGTTTGTGCATTTACAATATTCATTGATTTTTGCCATTGAAAAACATGTTTTTCATATACCAGAAATGTTTGAAGCTACTGACTGAATGAAAGGAGCTGGCATCTCACTCTCTTTGAATCTTCTTTATCATGCTAGGATTAGCAGGAAAAAGCAAAAAATTTCAGAATTGCACCTTGCAATGTGGAGATATTACTGTTTGTGCATTTACAATATTCATTGATTTTTGCCATTGAAAAACATGTTTTTCATATACCAGAAATGTTTGAAGCTACTGACTGAATGAAAGGAGCTGGCATCTCACTCTCTTTGAATCTTCTTTATCATGCTAGGATTAGCAGGAAAAAGCTAAAAATTTCAGAATTGCACCTTGCAATGTGGAGATATTACTGTTTGTGCGTTTACAATATTCATTGATTTTTGCCATTGAAAAACATGTTTTTCATATACCAGAAATGTTTGAAGCTACTGACTGAATGAAAGGAGCTGGCATCTCACTCTCTTTGAATCTTCTTTATCATGCTAGGATTAACAGGAAAAAGCTAAAAATTTCAGAATTGCACCCTGCAATGTGGAGATATTACTGTTTGTGCATTTACAATATTCATTGATTTTTGCCATTGAAAAACATGTTTTTCATATACCAGAAATGTATGAAGCTACTGACTGAATGAAAGGAGCTGGCATCTCACTCTCTTTGAATCTTCTTTATCATGCTAGGATTAGCAGGAAAAAGCTAAAAATTTCAGAATTGCACCGTGCAATGTGGAGATATTACTGTTTGTGCATTTACAATATTCATTGATTTTTGCCATTGAAAAACATGTTTTTCATATACCAGAAATGTTTGAAGCTACTGACTGAATGAAAGGAGCTGGCATCTCACTCTCTTTGAATCTTCTTTATCATGCTAGGATTAACAGGAAAAAGCTAAAAATTTCAGAATTGCACCTTGCAATGTGGAGATATTACTGTTTGTGCATTTACAATATTCATTGATTTTTGCCATTGAAAAACGTCCAGAAATGTTTGAAGCTACTGACTGAATGAAAGGAGCTGGCATCTCACTCTCTTTGAATCTTCTTTATCATGCTAGGATTAACAGGAAAAAGCTAAAAATTTCAGAATTGCACCTTGCAATGTGGAGATATTACTGTTTGTGCATTTACAATATTCATTGATTTTTGCCATTGAAAAACATGTTTTTCATATACCAGAAATGTTTGAAGCTACTGACTGAATGAAAGGAGCTGGCATCTCACTCTCTTTGAATCTTCTTTATCATGCTAGGAATAGCAGGAAAAAGCAAAAAATTTCAGAATTGCACCGTGCAATGTGGAGATATTACTGTTTGTGCATTTACAATATTCATTGATTTTTGCCATTGAAAAACGTCCAGAAATGTTTGAAGCTACTGACTGAATGAAAGGAGCTGGCATCTCACTCTCTTTGAATCTTCTTTATCATGCTAGGATTAGCAGGAAAAAGCAAAAAATTTCAGAATTGCACCTTGCAATGTGGAGATATTACTGTTTGTGCATTTACAATATTCATTGATTTTTGCCATTGAAAAACATGTTTTTCATATACCAGAAATGTTTGAAGCTACTGACTGAATGAAAGGAGCTGGCATCTCACTCTCTTTGAATCTTCTTTATCATGCTAGGATTAACAGGAAAAAGCTAAAAATTTCAGAATTGCACCGTGCAATGTGGAGATATTACTGTTTGTGCATTTACAATATTCATTGATTTTTGCCATTGAAAAACATGTTTTTCATATACCAGAAATGTTTGAAGCTACTGACTGAATGAAAGGAGCTGGCATCTCACTCTCTTTGAATCTTCTTTATCATGCTAGGATTAGCAGGAAAAAGCAAAAAATTTCAGAATTGCACCGTGCAATGTGGAGATATTACTGTTTGTGCATTTACAATATTCATTGATTTTTGCCATTGAAAAACATGTTTTTCATATACCAGAAATGTTTGAAGCTACTGACTGAATGAAAGGAGCTGGCATCTCACTCTCTTTGAATCTTCTTTATCATGCTAGGATTAGCAGGAAAAAGCAAAAAATTTCAGAATTGCACCGTGCAATGTGGAGATATTACTGTTTGTGCATTTACAATATTCATTGATTTTTGCCATTGAAAAACATGTTTTTCATATACCAGAAATGTTTGAAGCTACTGACTGAATGAAAGGAGCTGGCATCTCACTCTCTTTGAATCTTCTTTATCATGCTAGGATTAACAGGAAAAAGCTAAAAATTTCAGAATTGCACCGTGCAATGTGGAGATATTACTGTTTGTGCATTTACAATATTCATTGATTTTTGCCATTGAAAAACATGTTTTTCATATACCAGAAATGTTTGAAGCTACTGACTGAATGAAAGGAGCTGGCATCTCACTCTCTTTGAATCTTCATTATCATGCTAGGATTAACAGGAAAAAGCAAAAAATTTCAGAATTGCACCGTGCAATGTGGAGATATTACTGTTTGTGCATTTACAATATTCATTGATTTTTGCCATTGAAAAACATGTTTTTCATATACCAGAAATGTTTGAAGCTACTGACTGAATGAAAGGAGCTGGCATCTCACTCTCTTTGAATCTTCTTTATCATGCTAGGATTAGCAGGAAAAAGCTAAAAATTTCAGAATTGCACCGTGCAATGTGGAGATATTACTGTTTGTGCATTTACAATATTCATTGATTTTTGCCATTGAAAAACATGTTTTTCATATACCAGAAATGTTTGAAGCTACTGACTGAATGAAAGGAGCTGGCATCTCACTCTCTTTGAATCTTCTTTATCATGCTAGGATTAACAGGAAAAAGCTAAAAATTTCAGAATTGCACCTTGCAATGTGGAGATATTACTGTTTGTGCATTTACAATATTCATTGATTTTTGCCATTGAAAAACATGTTTTTCATATACCAGAAATGTTTGAAGCTACTGACTGAATGAAAGGAGCTGGCATCTCACTCTCTTTGAATCTTCTTTATCATGCTAGGATTAGCAGGAAAAAGCAAAAAATTTCAGAATTGCACCGTGCAATGTGGAGATATTACTGTTTGTGCATTTACAATATTCATTGATTTTTGCCATTGAAAAACATGTTTTTCATATACCAGAAATGTTTGAAGCTACTGACTGAATGAAAGGAGCTGGCATCTCACTCTCTTTGAATCTTCTTTATCATGCTAGGATTAACAGGAAAAAGCTAAAAATTTCAGAATTGCACCTTGCAATGTGGAGATATTACTGTTTGTGCATTTACAATATTCATTGATTTTTGCCATTGAAAAACGTCCAGAAATGTTTGAAGCTACTGACTGAATGAAAGGAGCTGGCATCTCACTCTCTTTGAATCTTCTTTATCATGCTAGGATTAGCAGGAAAAAGCAAAAAATTTCAGATTTGCACCTTGCAATGTGGAGATATTACTGTTTGTGCATTTACAATATTCATTGATTTTTGCCATTGAAAAACATGTTTTTCATATACCAGAAATGTTTGAAGCTACTGACTGAATGAAAGGAGCTGGCATCTCACTCTCTTTGAATCTTCTTTATCATGCTAGGATTAACAGGAAAAAGCTAAAAATTTCAGAATTGCACCGTGCAATGTGGAGATATTACTGTTTGTGCATTTACAATATTCATTGATTTTTGCCATTGAAAAACATGTTTTTCATATACCAGAAATGTTTGAAGCTACTGACTGAATGAAAGGAGCTGGCATCTCACTATCTTTGAATCTTCTTTATCATGCTAGGATTAGCAGGAAAAAGCAAAAAATTTCAGAATTGCACCTTGCAATGTGGAGATATTACTGTTTGTGCATTTACAATATTCATTGATTTTTGCCATTGAAAAACATGTTTTTCATATACCAGAAATGTTTGAAGCTACTGACTGAATGAAAGGAGCTGGCATCTCACTCTCTTTGAATCTTCTTTATCATGCTAGGATTAGCAGGAAAAAGCTAAAAATTTCAGAATTGCACCTTGCAATGTGGAGATATTACTGTTTGTGCGTTTACAATATTCATTGATTTTTGCCATTGAAAAACATGTTTTTCATATACCAGAAATGTTTGAAGCTACTGACTGAATGAAAGGAGCTGGCATCTCACTCTCTTTGAATCTTCTTTATCATGCTAGGATTAACAGGAAAAAGCTAAAAATTTCAGAATTGCACCTTGCAATGTGGAGATATTACTGTTTGTGCATTTACAATATTCATTGATTTTTGCCATTGAAAAACATGTTTTTCATATACCAGAAATGTTTGAAGCTACTGACTGAATGAAAGGAGCTGGCATCTCACTCTCTTTGAATCTTCTTTATCATGCTAGGATTAGCAGGAAAAAGCAAAAAATTTCAGAATTGCACCGTGCAATGTGGAGATATTACTGTTTGTGCATTTACAATATTCATTGATTTTTGCCATTGAAAAACATGTTTTTCATATACCAGAAATGTTTGAAGCTACTGACTGAATGAAAGGAGCTGGCATCTCACTCTCTTTGAATCTTCTTTATCATGCTAGGATTAACAGGAAAAAGCTAAAAATTTCAGAATTGCACCTTGCAATGTGGAGATATTACTGTTTGTGCATTTACAATATTCATTGATTTTTGCCATTGAAAAACGTCCAGAAATGTTTGAAGCTACTGACTGAATGAAAGGAGCTGGCATCTCACTCTCTTTGAATCTTCTTTATCATGCTAGGATTAACAGGAAAAAGCTAAAAATTTCAGAATTGCACCTTGCAATGTGGAGATATTACTGTTTGTGCATTTACAATATTCATTGATTTTTGCCATTGAAAAACATGTTTTTCATATACCAGAAATGTTTGAAGCTACTGACTGAATGAAAGGAGCTGGCATCTCACTCTCTTTGAATCTTCTTTATCATGCTAGGATTAGCAGGAAAAAGCAAAAAATTTCAGAATTGCACCGTGCAATGTGGAGATATTACTGTTTGTGCATTTACAATATTCATTGATTTTTGCCATTGAAAAACGTCCAGAAATGTTTGAAGCTACTGACTGAATGAAAGGAGCTGGCATCTCACTCTCTTTGAATCTTCTTTATCATGCTAGGATTAGCAGGAAAAAGCAAAAAATTTCAGAATTGCACCTTGCAATGTGGAGATATTACTGTTTGTGCATTTACAATATTCATTGATTTTTGCCATTGAAAAACATGTTTTTCATATACCAGAAATGTTTGAAGCTACTGACTGAATGAAAGGAGCTGGCATCTCACTCTCTTTGAATCTTCTTTATCATGCTAGGATTAACAGGAAAAAGCTAAAAATTTCAGAATTGCACCGTGCAATGTGGAGATATTACTGTTTGTGCATTTACAATATTCATTGATTTTTGCCATTGAAAAACATGTTTTTCATATACCAGAAATGTTTGAAGCTACTGACTGAATGAAAGGAGCTGGCATCTCACTCTCTTTGAATCTTCTTTATCATGCTAGGATTAGCAGGAAAAAGCAAAAAATTTCAGAATTGCACCGTGCAATGTGGAGATATTACTGTTTGTGCATTTACAATATTCATTGATTTTTGCCATTGAAAAACATGTTTTTCATATACCAGAAATGTTTGAAGCTACTGACTGAATGAAAGGAGCTGGCATCTCACTCTCTTTGAATCTTCTTTATCATGCTAGGATTAGCAGGAAAAAGCTAAAAATTTCAGAATTGCACCGTGCAATGTGGAGATATTACTGTTTGTGCATTTACAATATTCATTGATTTTTGCCATTGAAAAACATGTTTTTCATATACCAGAAATGTTTGAAGCTACTGACTGAATGAAAGGAGCTGGCATCTCACTCTCTTTGAATCTTCTTTATCATGCTAGGATTAACAGGAAAAAGCTAAAAATTTCAGAATTGCACCTTGCAATGTGGAGATATTACTGTTTGTGCATTTACAATATTCATTGATTTTTGCCATTGAAAAACATGTTTTTCATATACCAGAAATGTTTGAAGCTACTGACTGAATGAAAGGAGCTGGCATCTCACTCTCTTTGAATCTTCTTTATCATGCTAGGATTAGCAGGAAAAAGCAAAAAATTTCAGAATTGCACCGTGCAATGTGGAGATATTACTGTTTGTGCATTTACAATATTCATTGATTTTTGCCATTGAAAAACATGTTTTTCATATACCAGAAATGTTTGAAGCTACTGACTGAATGAAAGGAGCTGGCATCTCACTCTCTTTGAATCTTCTTTATCATGCTAGGATTAACAGGAAAAAGCTAAAAATTTCAGAATTGCACCTTGCAATGTGGAGATATTACTGTTTGTGCATTTACAATATTCATTGATTTTTGCCATTGAAAAACGTCCAGAAATGTTTGAAGCTACTGACTGAATGAAAGGAGCTGGCATCTCACTCTCTTTGAATCTTCTTTATCATGCTAGGATTAGCAGGAAAAAGCAAAAAATTTCAGATTTGCACCTTGCAATGTGGAGATATTACTGTTTGTGCATTTACAATATTCATTGATTTTTGCCATTGAAAAACATGTTTTTCATATACCAGAAATGTTTGAAGCTACTGACTGAATGAAAGGAGCTGGCATCTCACTCTCTTTGAATCTTCTTTATCATGCTAGGATTAACAGGAAAAAGCTAAAAATTTCAGAATTGCACCGTGCAATGTGGAGATATTACTGTTTGTGCATTTACAATATTCATTGATTTTTGCCATTGAAAAACATGTTTTTCATATACCAGAAATGTTTGAAGCTACTGACTGAATGAAAGGAGCTGGCATCTCACTATCTTTGAATCTTCTTTATCATGCTAGGATTAGCAGGAAAAAGCAAAAAATTTCAGAATTGCACCTTGCAATGTGGAGATATTACTGTTTGTGCATTTACAATATTCATTGATTTTTGCCATTGAAAAACATGTTTTTCATATACCAGAAATGTTTGAAGCTACTGACTGAATGAAAGGAGCTGGCATCTCACTCTCTTTGAATCTTCTTTATCATGCTAGGATTAGCAGGAAAAAGCTAAAAATTTCAGAATTGCACCTTGCAATGTGGAGATATTACTGTTTGTGCGTTTACAATATTCATTGATTTTTGCCATTGAAAAACATGTTTTTCATATACCAGAAATGTTTGAAGCTACTGACTGAATGAAAGGAGCTGGCATCTCACTCTCTTTGAATCTTCTTTATCATGCTAGGATTAACAGGAAAAAGCTAAAAATTTCAGAATTGCACCTTGCAATGTGGAGATATTACTGTTTGTGCATTTACAATATTCATTGATTTTTGCCATTGAAAAACATGTTTTTCATATACCAGAAATGTTTGAAGCTACTGACTGAATGAAAGGAGCTGGCATCTCACTCTCTTTGAATCTTCTTTATCATGCTAGGATTAGCAGGAAAAAGCAAAAAATTTCAGAATTGCACCGTGCAATGTGGAGATATTACTGTTTGTGCATTTACAATATTCATTGATTTTTGCCATTGAAAAACATGTTTTTCATATACCAGAAATGTTTGAAGCTACTGACTGAATGAAAGGAGCTGGCATCTCACTCTCTTTGAATCTTCTTTATCATGCTAGGATTAACAGGAAAAAGCTAAAAATTTCAGAATTGCACCTTGCAATGTGGAGATATTACTGTTTGTGCATTTACAATATTCATTGATTTTTGCCATTGAAAAACGTCCAGAAATGTTTGAAGCTACTGACTGAATGAAAGGAGCTGGCATCTCACTCTCTTTGAATCTTCTTTATCATGCTAGGATTAACAGGAAAAAGCTAAAAATTTCAGAATTGCACCTTGCAATGTGGAGATATTACTGTTTGTGCATTTACAATATTCATTGATTTTTGCCATTGAAAAACATGTTTTTCATATACCAGAAATGTTTGAAGCTACTGACTGAATGAAAGGAGCTGGCATCTCACTCTCTTTGAATCTTCTTTATCATGCTAGGATTAGCAGGAAAAAGCAAAAAATTTCAGAATTGCACCGTGCAATGTGGAGATATTACTGTTTGTGCATTTACAATATTCATTGATTTTTGCCATTGAAAAACGTCCAGAAATGTTTGAAGCTACTGACTGAATGAAAGGAGCTGGCATCTCACTCTCTTTGAATCTTCTTTATCATGCTAGGATTAGCAGGAAAAAGCAAAAAATTTCAGAATTGCACCTTGCAATGTGGAGATATTACTGTTTGTGCATTTACAATATTCATTGATTTTTGCCATTGAAAAACATGTTTTTCATATACCAGAAATGTTTGAAGCTACTGACTGAATGAAAGGAGCTGGCATCTCACTCTCTTTGAATCTTCTTTATCATGCTAGGATTAACAGGAAAAAGCTAAAAATTTCAGAATTGCACCGTGCAATGTGGAGATATTACTGTTTGTGCATTTACAATATTCATTGATTTTTGCCATTGAAAAACATGTTTTTCATATACCAGAAATGTTTGAAGCTACTGACTGAATGAAAGGAGCTGGCATCTCACTCTCTTTGAATCTTCTTTATCATGCTAGGATTAGCAGGAAAAAGCAAAAAATTTCAGAATTGCACCGTGCAATGTGGAGATATTACTGTTTGTGCATTTACAATATTCATTGATTTTTGCCATTGAAAAACATGTTTTTCATATACCAGAAATGTTTGAAGCTACTGACTGAATGAAAGGAGCTGGCATCTCACTCTCTTTGAATCTTCTTTATCATGCTAGGATTAGCAGGAAAAAGCAAAAAATTTCAGAATTGCACCGTGCAATGTGGAGATATTACTGTTTGTGCATTTACAATATTCATTGATTTTTGCCATTGAAAAACATGTTTTTCATATACCAGAAATGTTTGAAGCTACTGACTGAATGAAAGGAGCTGGCATCTCACTCTCTTTGAATCTTCTTTATCATGCTAGGATTAACAGGAAAAAGCTAAAAATTTCAGAATTGCACCGTGCAATGTGGAGATATTACTGTTTGTGCATTTACAATATTCATTGATTTTTGCCATTGAAAAACGTTTTTCATATACCAGAAATGTTTGAAGCTACTGACTGAATGAAAGGAGCTGGCATCTCACTCTCTTTGAATCTTCTTTATCATGCTAGGATTAACAGGAAAAAGCAAAAAATTTCAGAATTGCACCGTGCAATGTGGAGATATTACTGTTTGTGCATTTACAATATTCATTGATTTTTGCCATTGAAAAACATGTTTTTCATATACCAGAAATGTTTGAAGCTACTGACTGAATGAAAGGAGCTGGCATCTCACTCTCTTTGAATCTTCTTTATCATGCTAGGATTAGCAGGAAAAAGCTAAAAATTTCAGAATTGCACCGTGCAATGTGGAGATATTACTGTTTGTGCATTTACAATATTCATTGATTTTTGCCATTGAAAAACATGTTTTTCATATACCAGAAATGTTTGAAGCTACTGACTGAATGAAAGGAGCTGGCATCTCACTCTCTTTGAATCTTCTTTATCATGCTAGGATTAACAGGAAAAAGCTAAAAATTTCAGAATTGCACCTTGCAATGTGGAGATATTACTGTTTGTGCATTTACAATATTCATTGATTTTTGCCATTGAAAAACATGTTTTTCATATACCAGAAATGTTTGAAGCTACTGACTGAATGAAAGGAGCTGGCATCTCACTCTCTTTGAATCTTCTTTATCATGCTAGGATTAGCAGGAAAAAGCTAAAAATTTCAGAATTGCACCGTGCAATGTGGAGATATTACTGTTTGTGCATTTACAATATTCATTGATTTTTGCCATTGAAAAACATGTTTTTCATATACCAGAAATGTTTGAAGCTACTGACTGAATGAAAGGAGCTGGCATCTCACTCTCTTTGAATCTTCTTTATCATGCTAGGATTAACAGGAAAAAGCTAAAAATTTCAGAATTGCACCTTGCAATGTGGAGATATTACTGTTTGTGCATTTACAATATTCATTGATTTTTGCCATTGAAAAACGTCCAGAAATGTTTGAAGCTACTGACTGAATGAAAGGAGCTGGCATCTCACTCTCTTTGAATCTTCTTTATCATGCTAGGATTAGCAGGAAAAAGCTAAAAAATTCAGAATTGCACCTTGCAATGTGGAGATATTACTGTTTGTGCATTTACAATATTCATTGATTTTTGCCATTGAAAAACATGTTTTTCATATACCAGAAATGTTTGAAGCTACTGACTGAATGAAAGGAGCTGGCATCTCACTCTCTTTGAATCTTCTTTATCATGCTAGGATTAACAGGAAAAAGCTAAAAATTTCAGAATTGCACCGTGCAATGTGGAGATATTACTGTTTGTGCATTTACAATATTCATTGATTTTTGCCATTGAAAAACATGTTTTTCATATACCAGAAATGTTTGAAGCTACTGACTGAATGAAAGGAGCTGGCATCTCACTCTCTTTGAATCTTCTTTATCATGCTAGGATTAGCAGGAAAAAGCTAAAAATTTCAGAATTGCACCGTGCAATGTGGAGATATTACTGTTTGTGCATTTACAATATTCATTGATTTTTGCCATTGAAAAACATGTTTTTCATATACCAGAAATGTTTGAAGCTACTGACTGAATGAAAGGAGCTGGCATCTCACTCTCTTTGAATCTTCTTTATCATGCTAGGATTAACAGGAAAAAGCTAAAAATTTCAGAATTGCACCTTGCAATGTGGAGATATTACTGTTTGTGCATTTACAATATTCATTGATTTTTGCCATTGAAAAACGTCCAGAAATGTTTGAAGCTACTGACTGAATGAAAGGAGCTGGCATCTCACTCTCTTTGAATCTTCTTTATCATGCTAGGATTAACAGGAAAAAGCTAAAAATTTCAGAATTGCACCTTGCAATGTGGAGATATTACTGTTTGTGCATTTACAATATTCATTGATTTTTGCCATTGAAAAACATGTTTTTCATATACCAGAAATGTTTGAAGCTACTGACTGAATGAAAGGAGCTGGCATCTCACTCTCTTTGAATCTTCTTTATCATGCTAGGATTAACAGGAAAAAGCAAAAAATTTCAGAATTGCACCGTGCAATGTGGAGATATTACTGTTTGTGCATTTACAATATTCATTGATTTTTGCCATTGAAAAAAATGTATTTCATATACCAGAAATGTTTGAAGCTACTGACTGAATGAAAGGAGCTGGCATCTCACTCTCTTTGAATCTTCTTTATCATGCTAGGATTAGCAGGAAAAAGCTAAAAATTTCAGAATTGCACCTTGCAATGTGGAGATATTACTGTTTGTGCATTTACAATATTCATTGATTTTTGCCATTGAAAAACATGTTTTTCATATACCAGAAATGTTTGAAGCTACTGACTGAATGAAAGGAGCTGGCATCTCACTCTCTTTGAATCTTCTTTATCATGCTAGGATTAACAGGAAAAAGCAAAAAATTTCAGAATTGCACCTTGCAATGTGGAGATATTACTGTTTGTGCATTTACAATATTCATTGATTTTTGCCATTGAAAAACGTCCAGAAATGTTTGAAGCTACTGACTGAATGAAAGGAGCTGGCATCTCACTCTCTTTGAATCTTCTTTATCATGCTAGGATTAACAGGAAAAAGCTAAAAATTTCAGAATTGCACCTTGCAATGTGGAGATATTACTGTTTGTGCATTTACAATATTCATTGATTTTTGCCATTGAAAAACATGTTTTTCATATACCAGAAATGTTTGAAGCTACTGACTGAATGAAAGGAGCTGGCATCTCACTCTCTTTGAATCTTCTTTATCATGCTAGGATTAACAGGAAAAAGCTAAAAATTTCAGAATTGCACCGTGCAATGTGGAGATATTACTGTTTGTGCATTTACAATATTCATTGATTTTTGCCATTGAAAAACATGTTTTTCATATACCAGAAATGTTTGAAGCTACTGACTGAATGAAAGGAGCTGGCATCTCACTCTCTTTGAATCTTCTTTATCATGCTAGGATTAGCAGGAAAAAGCAAAAAATTTCAGAATTGCACCTTGCAATGTGGAGATATTACTGTTTGTGCATTTACAATATTCATTGATTTTTGCCATTGAAAAACGTCCAGAAATGTTTGAAGCTACTGACTGAATGAAAGGAGCTGGCATCTCACTCTCTTTGAATCTTCTTTATCATGCTAGGATTAGCAGGAAAAAGCAAAAAATTTCAGAATTGCACCTTGCAATGTGGAGATATTACTGTTTGTGCGTTTACAATATTCATTGATTTTTGCCATTGAAAAACATGTTTTTCATATACCAGAAATGTTTGAAGCTACTGACTGAATGAAAGGAGCTGGCATCTCACTCTCTTTGAATCTTCTTTATCATGCTAGGATTAACAGGAAAAAGCTAAAAATTTCAGAATTGCACCTTGCAATGTGGAGATATTACTGTTTGTGCATTTACAATATTCATTGATTTTTGCCATTGAAAAACATGTTTTTCATATACCAGAAATGTTTGAAGCTACTGACTGAATGAAAGGAGCTGGCATCTCACTCTCTTTGAATCTTCTTTATCATGCTAGGATTAGCAGGAAAAAGCAAAAAATTTCAGAATTGCACCGTGCAATGTGGAGATATTACTGTTTGTGCATTTACAATATTCATTGATTTTTGCCATTGAAAAACATGTTTTTCATATACCAGAAATGTTTGAAGCTACTGACTGAATGAAAGGAGCTGGCATCTCACTCTCTTTGAATCTTCTTTATCATGCTAGGATTAACAGGAAAAAGCTAAAAATTTCAGAATTGCACCTTGCAATGTGGAGATATTACTGTTTGTGCATTTACAATATTCATTGATTTTTGCCATTGAAAAACGTCCAGAAATGTTTGAAGCTACTGACTGAATGAAAGGAGCTGGCATCTCACTCTCTTTGAATCTTCTTTATCATGCTAGGATTAACAGGAAAAAGCTAAAAATTTCAGAATTGCACCTTGCAATGTGGAGATATTACTGTTTGTGCATTTACAATATTCATTGATTTTTGCCATTGAAAAACATGTTTTTCATATACCAGAAATGTTTGAAGCTACTGACTGAATGAAAGGAGCTGGCATCTCACTCTCTTTGAATCTTCTTTATCATGCTAGGATTAGCAGGAAAAAGCAAAAAATTTCAGAATTGCACCGTGCAATGTGGAGATATTACTGTTTGTGCATTTACAATATTCATTGATTTTTGCCATTGAAAAACGTCCAGAAATGTTTGAAGCTACTGACTGAATGAAAGGAGCTGGCATCTCACTCTCTTTGAATCTTCTTTATCATGCTAGGATTAGCAGGAAAAAGCAAAAAATTTCAGAATTGCACCTTGCAATGTGGAGATATTACTGTTTGTGCATTTACAATATTCATTGATTTTTGCCATTGAAAAACATGTTTTTCATATACCAGAAATGTTTGAAGCTACTGACTGAATGAAAGGAGCTGGCATCTCACTCTCTTTGAATCTTCTTTATCATGCTAGGATTAACAGGAAAAAGCTAAAAATTTCAGAATTGCACCGTGCAATGTGGAGATATTACTGTTTGTGCATTTACAATATTCATTGATTTTTGCCATTGAAAAACATGTTTTTCATATACCAGAAATGTTTGAAGCTACTGACTGAATGAAAGGAGCTGGCATCTCACTCTCTTTGAATCTTCTTTATCATGCTAGGATTAGCAGGAAAAAGCAAAAAATTTCAGAATTGCACCGTGCAATGTGGAGATATTACTGTTTGTGCATTTACAATATTCATTGATTTTTGCCATTGAAAAACATGTTTTTCATATACCAGAAATGTTTGAAGCTACTGACTGAATGAAAGGAGCTGGCATCTCACTCTCTTTGAATCTTCTTTATCATGCTAGGATTAACAGGAAAAAGCTAAAAATTTCAGAATTGCACCGTGCAATGTGGAGATATTACTGTTTGTGCATTTACAATATTCATTGATTTTTGCCATTGAAAAACGTTTTTCATATACCAGAAATGTTTGAAGCTACTGACTGAATGAAAGGAGCTGGCATCTCACTCTCTTTGAATCTTCTTTATCATGCTAGGATTAACAGGAAAAAGCAAAAAATTTCAGAATTGCACCGTGCAATGTGGAGATATTACTGTTTGTGCATTTACAATATTCATTGATTTTTGCCATTGAAAAACATGTTTTTCATATACCAGAAATGTTTGAAGCTACTGACTGAATGAAAGGAGCTGGCATCTCACTCTCTTTGAATCTTCTTTATCATGCTAGGATTAGCAGGAAAAAGCTAAAAATTTCAGAATTGCACCGTGCAATGTGGAGATATTACTGTTTGTGCATTTACAATATTCATTGATTTTTGCCATTGAAAAACATGTTTTTCATATACCAGAAATGTTTGAAGCTACTGACTGAATGAAAGGAGCTGGCATCTCACTCTCTTTGAATCTTCTTTATCATGCTAGGATTAACAGGAAAAAGCTAAAAATTTCAGAATTGCACCTTGCAATGTGGAGATATTACTGTTTGTGCATTTACAATATTCATTGATTTTTGCCATTGAAAAACATGTTTTTCATATACCAGAAATGTTTGAAGCTACTGACTGAATGAAAGGAGCTGGCATCTCACTCTCTTTGAATCTTCTTTATCATGCTAGGATTAGCAGGAAAAAGCTAAAAATTTCAGAATTGCACCGTGCAATGTGGAGATATTACTGTTTGTGCATTTACAATATTCATTGATTTTTGCCATTGAAAAACATGTTTTTCATATACCAGAAATGTTTGAAGCTACTGACTGAATGAAAGGAGCTGGCATCTCACTCTCTTTGAATCTTCTTTATCATGCTAGGATTAACAGGAAAAAGCTAAAAATTTCAGAATTGCACCTTGCAATGTGGAGATATTACTGTTTGTGCATTTACAATATTCATTGATTTTTGCCATTGAAAAACGTCCAGAAATGTTTGAAGCTACTGACTGAATGAAAGGAGCTGGCATCTCACTCTCTTTGAATCTTCTTTATCATGCTAGGATTAGCAGGAAAAAGCTAAAAAATTCAGAATTGCACCTTGCAATGTGGAGATATTACTGTTTGTGCATTTACAATATTCATTGATTTTTGCCATTGAAAAACATGTTTTTCATATACCAGAAATGTTTGAAGCTACTGACTGAATGAAAGGAGCTGGCATCTCACTCTCTTTGAATCTTCTTTATCATGCTAGGATTAACAGGAAAAAGCTAAAAATTTCAGAATTGCACCGTGCAATGTGGAGATATTACTGTTTGTGCATTTACAATATTCATTGATTTTTGCCATTGTGAAAAACATGTTTTTCATATACCAGAAATGTTTGAAGCTACTGACTGAATGAAAGGAGCTGGCATCTCACTCTCTTTGAATCTTCTTTATCATGCTAGGATTAGCAGGAAAAAGCTAAAAATTTCAGAATTGCACCGTGCAATGTGGAGATATTACTGTTTGTGCATTTACAATATTCATTGATTTTTGCCATTGAAAAACATGTTTTTCATATACCAGAAATGTTTGAAGCTACTGACTGAATGAAAGGAGCTGGCATCTCACTCTCTTTGAATCTTCTTTATCATGCTAGGATTAACAGGAAAAAGCAAAAATTTCAGAATTGCACCTTGCAATGTGGAGATATTACTGTTTGTGCATTTACAATATTCATTGATTTTTGCCATTGAAAAACGTCCAGAAATGTTTGAAGCTACTGACTGAATGAAAGGAGCTGGCATCTCACTCTCTTTGAATCTTCTTTATCATGCTAGGATTAACAGGAAAAAGCTAAAAATTTCAGAATTGCACCTTGCAATGTGGAGATATTACTGTTTGTGCATTTACAATATTCATTGATTTTTGCCATTGAAAAACATGTTTTTCATATACCAGAAATGTTTGAAGCTACTGACTGAATGAAAGGAGCTGGCATCTCACTCTCTTTGAATCTTCTTTATCATGCTAGGATTAACAGGAAAAAGCAAAAAATTTCAGAATTGCACCGTGCAATGTGGAGATATTACTGTTTGTGCATTTACAATATTCATTGATTTTTGCCATTGAAAAAATGTATTTCATATACCAGAAATGTTTGAAGCTACTGACTGAATGAAAGGAGCTGGCATCTCACTCTCTTTGAATCTTCTTTATCATGCTAGGATTAGCAGGAAAAAGCTAAAAATTTCAGAATTGCACCTTGCAATGTGGAGATATTACTGTTTGTGCATTTACAATATTCATTGATTTTTGCCATTGAAAAACATGTTTTTCATATACCAGAAATGTTTGAAGCTACTGACTGAATGAAAGGAGCTGGCATCTCACTCTCTTTGAATCTTCTTTATCATGCTAGGATTAACAGGAAAAAGCAAAAAATTTCAGAATTGCACCTTGCAATGTGGAGATATTACTGTTTGTGCATTTACAATATTCATTGATTTTTGCCATTGAAAAACGTCCAGAAATGTTTGAAGCTACTGACTGAATGAAAGGAGCTGGCATCTCACTCTCTTTGAATCTTCTTTATCATGCTAGGATTAACAGGAAAAAGCTAAAAATTTCAGAATTGCACCTTGCAATGTGGAGATATTACTGTTTGTGCATTTACAATATTCATTGATTTTTGCCATTGAAAAACATGTTTTTCATATACCAGAAATGTTTGAAGCTACTGACTGAATGAAAGGAGCTGGCATCTCACTCTCTTTGAATCTTCTTTATCATGCTAGGATTAACAGGAAAAAGCTAAAAATTTCAGAATTGCACCGTGCAATGTGGAGATATTACTGTTTGTGCATTTACAATATTCATTGATTTTTGCCATTGAAAAACATGTTTTTCATATACCAGAAATGTTTGAAGCTACTGACTGAATGAAAGGAGCTGGCATCTCACTCTCTTTGAATCTTCTTTATCATGCTAGGATTAGCAGGAAAAAGCAAAAAATTTCAGAATTGCACCTTGCAATGTGGAGATATTACTGTTTGTGCATTTACAATATTCATTGATTTTTGCCATTGAAAAACTGTCTCCAGAAATGTTTGAAGCTACTGACTGAATGAAAGGAGCTGGCATCTCACTCTCTTTGAATCTTCTTTATCATGCTAGGATTAGCAGGAAAAAGCAAAAAATTTCAGAATTGCACCTTGCAATGTGGAGATATTACTGTTTGTGCATTTACAATATTCATTGATTTTTGCCATTGAAAAACATGTTTTTCATATACCAGAAATGTTTGAAGCTACTGACTGAATGAAAGGAGCTGGCATCTCACTCTCTTTGAATCTTCTTTATCATGCTAGGATTAACAGGAAAAAGCTAAAAATTTCAGAATTGCACCGTGCAATGTGGAGATATTACTGTTTGTGCATTTACAATATTCATTGATTTTTGCCATTGAAAAACATGTTTTTCATATACCAGAAATGTTTGAAGCTACTGACTGAATGAAAGGAGCTGGCATCTCACTCTCTTTGAATCTTCTTTATCATGCTAGGATTAACAGGAAAAAGCTAAAAATTTCAGAATTGCACCGTGCAATGTGAGATATTACTGTTTGTGCATTTACAATATTCATTGATTTTTGCCATTGAAAAACATGTTTTTCATATACCAGAAATGTTTGAAGCTACTGACTGAATGAAAGGAGCTGGCATCTCACTCTCTTTGAATCTTCTTTATCATGCTAGGATTAACAGGAAAAAGCTAAAAATTTCAGAATTGCACCTTGCAATGTGGAGATATTACTGTTTGTGCATTTACAATTTTCATTGATTTTTGCCATTGAAAAACATGTTTTCATATACCAGAAATGTTTGAAGCTACTGACTGAATGAAAGGAGCTGGCATCTCACTCTCTTTGGAATCTTCTTTATCATGCTAGGATTAGCAGGAAAAAGCAAAAAATTTCAGAATTGCACCGTGCAATGTGGAGATATTACTGTTTGTGCATTTACAATATTCATTGATTTTTGCCATTGAAAAACATGTTTTTCATATACCAGAAATGTTTGAAGCTACTGACTGAATGAAAGGAGCTGGCATCTCACTCTCTTTGAATCTTCTTTATCATGCTAGGATTAGCAGGAAAAAGCAAAAAATTTCAGAATTGCACCGTGCAATGTGGAGATATTACTGTTTGTGCATTTACAATATTCATTGATTTTTGCCATTGAAAAACGTCAGAAATGTTTGAAGCTACTGACTGAATGAAAGGAGCTGGCATCTCACTCTCTTTGAATCTTCTTTATCATGCTAGGATTAGCAGGAAAAAGCAAAAAATTTCAGAATTGCACCGTGCAATGTGGAGATATTACTGTTTGTGCATTTACAATATTCATTGATTTTTGCCATTGAAAAACGTCCAGAAATGTTTGAAGCTACTGACTGAATGAAAGGAGCTGGCATCTCACTCTCTTGAATCTTCTTTATCATGCTAGGATTAGCAGGAAAAAAGCAAAAATTTCAGAATTGCACCGTGCAATGTGGAGATATTACTGTTTGTGCATTTACAATATTCATTGATTTTTGCCATTGAAAAACATGTTTTTCATATACCAGAAATGTTTGAAGCTACTGACTGAATGAAAGGAGCTGGCATCTCACTCTCTTTGAATCTTCTTTATCATGCTAGGATTAGCAGGAAAAGCAAAAAATTTCAGAATTGCACCGTGCAATGTGGAGATATTACTGTTTGTGCATTTACAATATTCATTGATTTTTGGCATTGAAAAACATGTTTTTCATATACCAGAAATGTTTGAAGCTACTGACTGAATGAAAGGAGCTGGCATCTCACTCTCTTTGAATATTCTTTATCATGCTAGGATTAGCAGAAAAAGCAAAAAATTTCAGAATTGCACCGTGCAATGTGGAGATATTACTGTTTGTGCATTTACAATATTCATTGATTTTTGCCATTGAAAAACATGTTTTTCATATACCAGAAATGTTTGAAGCTACTGCCTGAATGAAAGGAGCTGGCATCTCACTCTCTTTGAATCTTCTTTATCATGCTAGGATTAACAGGAAAAAGCTAAAAATTTCAGAATTGCACCGTGCAATGTGGAGATATTACTGTTTGTGCATTTACAATATTCATTGATTTTTGCCATTGAAAAACATGTTTTTCATATACCAGAAATGTTTGAAGCTACTGACTGAATGAAAGGAGCTGGCATCTCACTCTCTTTGAATCTTCTTTATCATGCTAGGATTAGCAGGAAAAAGCAAAAAATTTCAGAATTGCACCGTGCAATGTGGAGATATTACTGTTTGTGCATTTACAATATTCATTGATTTTGCCATTGAAAAACATGTTTTTCATATACCAGAAATGTTTGAAGCTACTGACTGAATGAAAGGAGCTGGCATCTCACTCTCTTTGAATCTTCTTTATCATGCTAGGATTAGCAGGAAAAAGCAAAAAATTTCAGAATTGCACCGTGCAATGTGGAGATATTACTGTTTGTGCATTTACAATATTCATTGATTTTTGCCATTGAAAAACATGTTTTTCATATACCAGAAATGTTTGAAGCTACTGACTGAATGAAAGGAGCTGGCATCTCACTCTCTTTGAATCTTCTTTATCATGCTAGGATTAACAGTAAAAAGCTAAAAATTTCAGAATTGCACCGTGCAATGTGGAGATATTACTGTTTGTGCATTTACAATATTCATTGATTTTTGCCATTGAAAAACATGTTTTTCATATACCAGAAATGTTTGAAGCTACTGACTGAATGAAAGGAGCTGGCATCTCACTCTCTTTGAATCTTCTTTATCATGCTAGGATTAACAGGAAAAAGCAAAAAATTTCAGAATTGCACCGTGCAATGTGGAGATATTACTGTTTGTGCATTTACAATATTCATTGATTTTTGCCATTGAAAAACATGTTTTTCATATACCAGAAATGTTTGAAGCTACTGACTGAATGAAAGGAGCTGGCATCTCACTCTCTTTGAATCTTCTTTATCATGCTAGGATTAGCAGGAAAAAGCTAAAAATTTCAGAATTGCACCGTGCAATGTGGAGATATTACTGTTTGTGCATTTACAATATTCATTGATTTTTGCCATTGAAAAACATGTTTTTCATATACCAGAAATGTTTGAAGCTACTGACTGAATGAAAGGAGCTGGCATCTCACTCTCTTTGAATCTTCTTTATCATGCTAGGATTAACAGGAAAAAGCTAAAAATTTCAGAATTGCACCTTGCAATGTGGAGATATTACTGTTTGTGCATTTACAATATTCATTGATTTTTGCCATTGAAAAACATGTTTTTCATATACCAGAAATGTTTGAAGCTACTGACTGAATGAAAGGAGCTGGCATCTCACTCTCTTTGAATCTTCTTTATCATGCTAGGATTAGCAGGAAAAAGCAAAAAATTTCAGAATTGCACCGTGCAATGTGGAGATATTACTGTTTGTGCATTTACAATATTCATTGATTTTTGCCATTGAAAAACATGTTTTTCATATACCAGAAATGTTTGAAGCTACTGACTGAATGAAAGGAGCTGGCATCTCACTCTCTTTGAATCTTCTTTATCATGCTAGGATTAACAGGAAAAAGCTAAAAATTTCAGAATTGCACCTTGCAATGTGGAGATATTACTGTTTGTGCATTTACAATATTCATTGATTTTTGCCATTGAAAAACGTCCAGAAATGTTTGAAGCTACTGACTGAATGAAAGGAGCTGGCATCTCACTCTCTTTGAATCTTCTTTATCATGCTAGGATTAGCAGGAAAAAGCAAAAAATTTCAGATTTGCACCTTGCAATGTGGAGATATTACTGTTTGTGCATTTACAATATTCATTGATTTTTGCCATTGAAAAACATGTTTTTCATATACCAGAAATGTTTGAAGCTACTGACTGAATGAAAGGAGCTGGCATCTCACTCTCTTTGAATCTTCTTTATCATGCTAGGATTAACAGGAAAAAGCTAAAAATTTCAGAATTGCACCGTGCAATGTGGAGATATTACTGTTTGTGCATTTACAATATTCATTGATTTTTGCCATTGAAAACATGTTTTTCATATACCAGAAATGTTTGAAGCTACTGACTGAATGAAAGGAGCTGGCATCTCACTCTCTTTGAATCTTCTTTATCATGCTAGGATTAGCAGGAAAAAGCAAAAAATTTCAGAATTGCACCTTGCAATGTGGAGATATTACTGTTTGTGCATTTACAATATTCATTGATTTTTGCCATTGAAAAACATGTTTTTCATATACCAGAAATGTTTGAAGCTACTGACTGAATGAAAGGAGCTGGCATCTCACTCTCTTTGAATCTTCTTTATCATGCTAGGATTAGCAGGAAAAAGCTAAAAATTTCAGAATTGCTCCTTGCAATGTGGAGATATTACTGTTTGTGCGTTTACAATATTCATTGATTTTGCCATTGAAAAACATGTTTTTCATATACCAGAAATGTTTGAAGCTACTGACTGAATGAAAGGAGCTGGCATCTCACTCTCTTTGAATCTTCTTTATCATGCTAGGATTAACAGGAAAAAGCTAAAAATTTCAGAATTGCACCGTGCAATGTGGAGATATTACTGTTTGTGCATTTACAATATTCATTGATTTTTGCCATTGAAAAACATGTTTTTCATATACCAGAAATGTTTGAAGCTACTGACTGAATGAAAGGAGCTGGCATCTCACTCTCTTTGAATCTTCTTTATCATGCTAGGATTAGCAGGAAAAAGCTAAAAATTTCAGAATTGCACCGTGCAATGTGGAGATATTACTGTTTGTGCATTTACAATATTCATTGATTTTTGCCATTGAAAAACATGTTTTTCATATACCAGAAATGTTTGAAGCTACTGACTGAATGAAAGGAGCTGGCATCTCACTCTCTTTGAATCTTTTTTATCATGCTAGGATTAACAGGAAAAAGCTAAAATTTCAGAATTGCACCTTGCAATGTGGAGATATTACTGTTTGTGCATTACAATATTCATTGATTTTTGCCATTGAAAAACGTCCAGAAATGTTTGAAGCTATTGACTGAATGAAAGGAGCTGGCATCTCACTCTCTTTGAATCTTCTTTATCATGCTAGGATTAACAGGAAAAAGCTAAAAATTTCAGAATTGCACCTTGCAATGTGGAGATATTACTGTTTGTGCATTTACAATATTCATTGATTTTGCCATTGAAAAACATGTTTTTCATATACCAGAAATGTTTGAAGCTACTGACTGAATGAAAGGAGCTGGCATCTCACTCTCTTTGAATCTTCTTTATCATGCTAGGATTAGCAGGAAAAAGCAAAAAATTTCAGAATGCACCGTGCAATGTGGAGATATTACTGTTTGTGCATTTACAATATTCATTGATTTTTGCCATTGAAAAACGTCCAGAAATGTTTGAAGCTACTGACTGAATGAAAGGAGCTGGCATCTCACTCTCTTTGAATCTTCTTTATCATGCTAGGATTAGCAGGAAAAAGCAAAAAATTTCAGAATTGCACCTTGCAATGTGGAGATATTACTGTTTGTGCATTTACAATATTCATTGATTTTTGCCATTGAAAAACATGTTTTTCATATACCAGAAATGTTTGAAGCTACTGACTGAATGAAAGGAGCTGGCATCTCACTCTCTTTGAATCTTCTTTATCATGCTAGGATTAACAGGAAAAAGCTAAAAATTTCAGAATTGCACCGTGCAATGTGAGATATTACTGTTTGTGCATTTACAATATTCATTGATTTTTGCCATTGAAAACATGTTTTTCATATACCAGAAATGTTTGAAGCTACTGACTGAATGAAAGGAGCTGGCATCTCACTCTCTTTGAATCTTCTTTATCATGCTAGGATTAGCAGGAAAAAGCAAAAATTTCAGAATTGCACCGTGCAATGTGGAGATATTACTGTTTGTGCATTACAATATTCATTGATTTTTGCCATTGAAAAACATGTTTTTCATATACCAGAAATGTTTGAAGCTACTGACTGAATGAAAGGAGCTGGCATCTCACTCTCTTTGAATCTTCTTTATCATGCTAGGATTAGCAGAAAAAGCAAAAATTTCAGAATTGCACCGTGCAATGTGGAGATATTACTGTTTGTGCATTTTACAATATTCATTGATTTTTGCCATTGAAAAACATGTTTTTCATATACCAGAAATGTTTGAAGCTACTGACTGAATGAAAGGAGCTGGCATCTCACTCTCTTTGAATCTTCTTTATCATGCTAGGATTAACAGGAAAAAGCAAAAATTTCAGAATTGCACCGTGCAATGTGGAGATATTACTGTTTGTGCATTTACAATATTCATTGATTTTTGCCATTGAAAAACATGTTTTTCATATACCAGAAATGTTTGAAGCTACTGACTGAATGAAAGGAGCTGGCATCTCACTCTCTTGAATCTTCTTTATCATGCTAGGATTAACAGGAAAAAGCAAAAAATTTCAGAATTGCACCGTGCAATGTGGAGATATTACTGTTTGTGCATTTACAATATTCATTGATTTTTGCCATTGAAAAACATGTTTTTCATATACCAGAAATGTTTGAAGCTACTGACTGAATGAAAGGAGCTGGCATCTCACTCTCTTTGAATCTTCTTTATCATGCTAGGATTAGCAGGAAAAAGCTAAAAATTTCAGAATTGCACCGTGCAATGTGGAGATATTACTGTTTGTGCATTTACAATATTCATTGATTTTTGCCATTGAAAAACATGTTTTTCATATACCAGAAATGTTTGAAGCTACTGACTGAATGAAAGGAGCTGGCATCTCACTCTCTTTGAATCTTCTTTATCATGCTAGGATTAACAGGAAAAGCTAAAAATTTCAGAATTGCACCTTGCAATGTGGAGATATTACTGTTTGTGCATTTACAATATTCATTGATTTTTGCCATTGAAAAACATGTTTTTCATATACCAGAAATGTTTGAAGCTACTGACTGAATGAAAGGAGCTGGCATCTCACTCTCTTTGAATCTTCTTTATCATGCTAGGATTAGCAGGAAAAAGCAAAAATTTTCAGAATTGCACCGTGCAATGTGGAGATATTACTGTTTGTGCATTTACAATATTCATTGATTTTTGCCATTGAAAAACATGTTTTTCATATACCAGAAATGTTTGAAGCTACTGACTGAATGAAAGGAGCTGGCATCTCACTCTCTTTGAATCTTCTTTATCATGCTAGGATTAACAGGAAAAAGCTAAAAATTTCAGAATTGCACCTTGCAATGTGGAGATATTACTGTTTGTGCATTTACAATATTCATTGATTTTTGCCATTGAAAACGTCCAGAAATGTTTGAAGCTACTGACTGAATGAAAGGAGCTGGCATCTCACTCTCTTTGAATCTTCTTTATCATGCTAGGATTAGCAGGAAAAAGCAAAAAATTTCAGAATTGCACCTTGCAATGTGGAGATATTACTGTTTGTGCATTTACAATATTCATTGATTTTTGCCATTGAAAAACATGTTTTTCATATACCAGAAATGTTTGAAGCTACTGACTGAATGAAAGGAGCTGGCATCTCACTCTCTTTGAATCTTCTTTATCATGCTAGGATTAACTGGAAAAAGCTAAAAATTTCAGAATTGCACCGTGCAATGTGGAGATATTACTGTTTGTGCATTTACAATATTCATTGATTTTTGCCATTGAAAAACATGTTTTTCATATACCAGAAATGTTTGAAGCTACTGACTGAATGAAAGGAGCTGGCATCTCACTCTCTTTGAATCTTCTTTATCATGCTAGGATTAGCAGGAAAAAGCAAAAATTTCAGAATTGCACCTTGCAATGTGGAGATATTACTGTTTGTGCATTTACAATATTCATTGATTTTGCCATTGAAAAACATGTTTTTCATATACCAGAAATGTTTGAAGCTACTGACTGAATGAAAGGAGCTGGCATCTCACTCTCTTTGAATCTTCTTTATCATGCTAGGA
>NW_027366219.1:0-78028 GCF_046119375.1 Phyllobates terribilis
GAAAAGCAAAAAAATTTCAGAATTGCACCGTGCAATGTGGAGATATTACTGTTTGTGCATTTACAATATTCATTGATTTTTGCCATTGAAAAACATGTTTTTCATATACCAGAAATGTTTGAAGCTACTGACTGAATGAAAGAAGCTGGCATCTCACTCTCTTTGAATCTTCTTTATCATGCTAGGATTAGCAGGAAAAAGCTAAAAATTTCAGAATTGCACCGTGCAATGTGGAGATATTACTGTTTGTGCATTTACAATATTCATTGATTTTTGCCATTGAAAAACATGTTTTTCATATACCAGAAATGTTTGAAGCTACTGACTGAATGAAAGGAGCTGGCATCTCACTCTCTTTGAATCTTCTTTATCATGCTAGGATTAGCAGGAAAAAGCAAAAAATTTCAGAATTGCACCGTGCAATGTGGAGATATTACTGTTTGTGCATTTACAATATTCATTGATTTTTGCCATTGAAAAACATGTTTTTCATATACCAGAAATGTTTGAAGCTACTGACTGAATGAAAGGAGCTGGCATCTCACTCTCTTTGAATCTTCTTTATCATGCTAGGATTAGCAGGAAAAAGCAAAAAATTTCAGAATTGCACCTTGCAATGTGGAGGTATTACTGTTTGTGCATTTACAATATTCATTGATTTTTGCCATTGAAAAACATGTTTTTCATACCAGAAATGTTTGAAGCTACTGACTGAATGAAAGGAGCTGGCATCTCACTCTCTTTGAATCTTCTTTATCATGCTAGGATTAACAGGAAAAAGCAAAAAATTTCAGAATTGCACCTTGCAATGTGGAGATATTACTGTTTGTGCATTTACAATATTCATTGATTTTTGCCATTGAAAAACGTCCAGAAATGTTTGAAGCTACTGACTGAATGAAAGGAGCTGGCATCTCACTCTCTTTGAATCTTCTTTATCATGCTAGGATTAGCAGGAAAAAGCAAAAAATTTCAGAATTGCACCGTGCAATGTGGAGATATTACTGTTTGTGCATTTACAATATTCATTGATTTTTGCCATTGAAAAACATGTTTTTCATATACCAGAAATGTTTGAAGCTACTGACTGAATGAAAGGAGCTGGCATCTCACTCTCTTTGAATCTTCTTTATCATGCTAGGATTAACAGGAAAAAGCAAAAAATTTCAGAATTGCACCTTGCAATGTGGAGATATTACTGTTTGTGCATTTACAATATTCATTGATTTTTGCCATTGAAAAACATGTTTTTCATATACCAGAAATGTTTGAAGCTACTGACTGAATGAAAGGAGCTGGCATCTCACTCTCTTTGAATCTTCTTTATCATGCTAGGATTAGCAGGAAAAAGCTAAAAATTTCAGAATTGCACCTTGCAATGTGGAGATATTACTGTTTGTGCATTTACAATATTCATTGATTTTTGCCATTGAAAAACATGTTTTTCATATACCAGAAATGTTTGAAGCTACTGACTGAATGAAAGGAGCTGGCATCTCACTCTCTTTGAATCTTCTTTATCATGCTAGGATTAACAGGAAAAAGCTAAAAATTTCAGAATTGCACCTTGCAATGTGGAGATATTACTGTTTGTGCATTTACAATATTCATTGATTTTTGCCATTGAAAAACGTCCAGAAATGTTTGAAGCTACTGACTGAATGAAAGGAGCTGGCATCTCACTCTCTTTGAATCTTCTTTATCATGCTAGGATTAACAGGAAAAAGCTAAAAATTTCAGAATTGCACCGTGCAATGTGGAGATATTACTGTTTGTGCATTTACAATATTCATTGATTTTTGCCATTGAAAAACATGTTTTTCATATACCAGAAATGTTTGAAGCTACTGACTGAATGAAAGGAGCTGGCATCTCACTCTCTTTGAATCTTCTTTATCATGCTAGGATTAGCAGGAAAAAGCTAAAAATTTCAGAATTGCACCGTGCAATGTGGAGATATTACTGTTTGTGCATTTACAATATTCATTGATTTTTGCCATTGAAAAACATGTTTTTCATATACCAGAAATGTTTGAAGCTACTGACTGAATGAAAGGAGCTGGCATCTCACTCTCTTTGAATCTTCTTTATCATGCTAGGATTAGCAGGAAAAAGCAAAAAATTTCAGAATTGCACCGTGCAATGTGGAGATATTACTGTTTGTGCATTTACAATATTCATTGATTTTTGCCATTGAAAAACATGTTTTTCATATACCAGAAATGTTTGAAGCTACTGACTGAATGAAAGGAGCTGGCATCTCACTCTCTTTGAATCTTCTTTATCATGCTAGGATTAGCAGGAAAAAGCTAAAAATTTCAGAATTGCACCGTGCAATGTGGAGATATTACTGTTTGTGCATTTACAATATTCATTGATTTTTGCCATTGAAAAACGTCCAGAAATGTTTGAAGCTACTGACTGAATGAAAGGAGCTGGCATCTCACTCTCTTTGAATCTTCTTTATCATGCTAGGATTAGCAGGAAAAAGCTAAAAATTTCAGAATTGCACCGTGCAATGTGGAGATATTACTGTTTGTGCATTTACAATATTCATTGATTTTTGCCATTGAAAAACATGTTTTTCATATACCAGAAATGTTTGAAGCTACTGACTGAATGAAAGGAGCTGGCATCTCACTCTCTTTGAATCTTCTTTATCATGCTAGGATTAACAGGAAAAAGCTAAAAATTTCAGAATTGCACCTTGCAATGTGGAGATATTACTGTTTGTGCATTTACAATATTCATTGATTTTTGCCATTGAAAAACGTCCAGAAATGTTTGAAGCTACTGACTGAATGAAAGGAGCTGGCATCTCACTCTCTTTGAATCTTCTTTATCATGCTAGGATTAACAGGAAAAAGCTAAAAATTTCAGAATTGCACCGTGCAATGTGGAGATATTACTGTTTGTGCATTTACAATATTCATTGATTTTTGCCATTGAAAAACATGTTTTTCATATACCAGAAATGTTTGAAGCTACTGACTGAATGAAAGGAGCTGGCATCTCACTCTCTTTGAATCTTCTTTATCATGCTAGGATTAGCAGGAAAAAGCTAAAAATTTCAGAATTGCACCGTGCAATGTGGAGATATTACTGTTTGTGCATTTACAATATTCATTGATTTTTGCCATTGAAAAATATGTTTTTCATATACCAGAAATGTTTGAAGCTACTGACTGAATGAAAGGAGCTGGCATCTCACTCTCTTTGAATCTTCTTTATCATGCTAGGATTAGCAGGAAAAAGCAAAAAATTTCAGAATTGCACCGTGCAATGTGGAGATATTACTGTTTGTGCATTTACAATATTCATTGATTTTTGCCATTGAAAAACATGTTTTTCATATACCAGAAATGTTTGAAGCTACTGACTGAATGAAAGGAGCTGGCATCTCACTCTCTTTGAATCTTCTTTATCATGCTAGGATTAGCAGGAAAAGCTAAAAATTTCAGAATTGCACCGTGCAATGTGGAGATATTACTGTTTGTGCATTTACAATATTCATTGATTTTTGCCATTGAAAAACGTCCAGAAATGTTTGAAGCTACTGACTGAATGAAAGGAGCTGGCATCTCACTCTCTTTGAATCTTCTTTATCATGCTAGGATTAACAGGAAAAAGCTAAAAATTTCAGAATTGCACCGTGCAATGTGGAGATATTACTGTTTGTGCATTTACAATATTCATTGATTTTTGCCATTGAAAAACATGTTTTTCATATACCAGAAATGTTTGAAGCTACTGACTGAATGAAAGGAGCTGGCATCTCACTCTCTTTGAATCTTCTTTATCATGCTAGGATTAACAGGAAAAAGCTAAAAATTTCAGAATTGCACCGTGCAATGTGGAGATATTACTGTTTGTGCATTTACAATATTCATTGATTTTTGCCATTGAAAAACATGTTTTTCATATACCAGAAATGTTTGAAGCTACTGACTGAATGAAAGGAGCTGGCATCTCACTCTCTTTGAATCTTCTTTATCATGCTAGGATTAGCAGGAAAAAGCTAAAAATTTCAGAATTGCACCTTGCAATGTGGAGATATTACTGTTTGTGCATTTACAATATTCATTGATTTTTGCCATTGAAAAACGTCCAGAAATGTTTGAAGCTACTGACTGAATGAAAGGAGCTGGCATCTCACTCTCTTTGAATCTTCTTTATCATGCTAGGATTAACAGGAAAAAGCTAAAAATTTCAGAATTGCACCGTGCAATGTGGAGATATTACTGTTTGTGCATTTACAATATTCATTGATTTTTGCCATTGAAAAACATGTTTTTCATATACCAGAAATGTTTGAAGCTACTGACTGAATGAAAGGAGCTGGCATCTCACTCTCTTTGAATCTTCTTTATCATGCTAGGATTAGCAGGAAAAAGCTAAAAATTTCAGAATTGCACCGTGCAATGTGGAGATATTACTGTTTGTGCATTTACCATATTCATTGATTTTTGCCATTGAAAAACATGTTTTTCATATACCAGAAATGTTTGAAGCTACTGACTGAATGAAAGGAGCTGGCATCTCACTCTCTTTGAATCTTCTTTATCATGCTAGGATTAGCAGGAAAAAGCTAAAAATTTCAGAATTGCACCGTGCAATGTGGAGATATTACTGTTTGTGCATTTACAATATTCATTGATTTTTGCCATTGAAAAACGTCCAGAAATGTTTGAAGCTACTGACTGAATGAAAGGAGCTGGCATCTCACTCTCTTTGAATCTTCTTTATCATGCTAGGATTAGCAGGAAAAAGCTAAAAATTTCAGAATTGCACCGTGCAATGTGGAGATATTACTGTTTGTGCATTTACAATATTCATTGATTTTTGCCATTGAAAAACATGTTTTTCATATACCAGAAATGTTTGAAGCTACTGACTGAATGAAAGGAGCTGGCATCTCACTCTCTTTGAATCTTCTTTATCATGCTAGGATTAACAGGAAAAAGCAAAAAATTTCAGAATTGCACCGTGCAATGTGGAGATATTACTGTTTGTGCATTTACAATATTCATTGATTTTTGCCATTGAAAAACATGTTTTTCATATACCAGAAATGTTTGAAGCTACTGACTGAATGAAAGGAGCTGGCATCTCACTCTCTTTGAATCTTCTTTATCATGCTAGGATTAACAGGAAAAAGCTAAAAATTTCAGAATTGCACCGTGCAATGTGGAGATATTACTGTTTGTGCATTTACAATATTCATTGATTTTTGCCATTGAAAAACATGTTTTTCATATACCAGAAATGTTTGAAGCTACTGACTGAATGAAAGGAGCTGGCATCTCACTCTCTTTGAATCTTCTTTATCATGCTAGGATTAGCAGGAAAAAGCAAAAAATTTCAGAATTGCACCTTGCAATGTGGAGATATTACTGTTTGTGCATTTACAATATTCATTGATTTTTGCCATTGAAAAACGTCCAGAAATGTTTGAAGCTACTGACTGAATGAAAGGAGCTGGCATCTCACTCTCTTTGAATCTTCTTTATCATGCTAGGATTAACAGGAAAAAGCTAAAAATTTCAGAATTGCACCGTGCAATGTGGAGATATTACTGTTTGTGCATTTACAATATTCATTGATTTTTGCCATTGAAAAACATGTTTTTCATATACCAGAAATGTTTGAAGCTACTGACTGAATGAAAGGAGCTGGCATCTCACTCTCTTTGAATCTTCTTTATCATGCTAGGATTAACAGGAAAAAGCAAAAAATTTCAGAATTGCACCTTGCAATGTGGAGATATTACTGTTTGTGCATTTACAATATTCATTGATTTTTGCCATTGAAAAACATGTTTTTCATATACCAGAAATGTTTGAAGCTACTGACTGAATGAAAGGAGCTGGCATCTCACTCTCTTTGAATCTTCTTTATCATGCTAGGATTAGCAGGAAAAAGCTAAAAATTTCAGAATTGCACCGTGCAATGTGGAGATATTACTGTTTGTGCATTTACAATATTCATTGATTTTTGCCATTGAAAAACATGTTTTTCATATACCAGAAATGTTTGAAGCTACTGACTGAATGAAAGGAGCTGGCATCTCACTCTCTTTGAATCTTCTTTATCATGCTAGGATTAGCAGGAAAAAGCTAAAAATTTCAGAATTGCACCTTGCAATGTGGAGATATTACTGTTTGTGCATTTACAATATTCATTGATTTTTGCCATTGAAAAACATGTTTTTCATATACCAGAAATGTTTGAAGCTACTGACTGAATAAAAGGAGCTGGCATCTCACTCTCTTTGAATCTTCTTTATCATGCTAGGATTAACAGGAAAAAGCTAAAAATTTCAGAATTGCACCTTGCAATGTGGAGATATTACTGTTTGTGCATTTACAATATTCATTGATTTTTGCCATTGAAAAACATGTTTTTCATATACCAGAAATGTTTGAAGCTACTGACTGAATGAAAGGAGCTGGCATCTCACTCTCTTTGAATCTTCTTTATCATGCTAGGATTAGCAGGAAAAAGCAAAAAATTTCAGAATTGCACCTTGCAATGTGGAGATATTACTGTTTGTGCATTTACAATATTCATTGATTTTTGCCATTGAAAAACATGTTTTTCATATACCAGAAATGTTTGAAGCTACTGACTGAATGAAAGGAGCTGGCATCTCACTCTCTTTGAATCTTCTTTATCATGCTAGGATTAACAGGAAAAAGCAAAAAATTTCAGAATTGCACCGTGCAATGTGGAGATATTACTGTTTGTGCATTTACAATATTCATTGATTTTTGCCATTGAAAAACATGTTTTTCATATACCAGAAATGTTTGAAGCTACTGACTGAATGAAAGGAGCTGGCATCTCACTCTCTTTGAATCTTCTTTATCATGCTAGGATTAGCAGGAAAAAGCTAAAAATTTCAGAATTGCACCGTGCAATGTGGAGATATTACTGTTTGTGCATTTACAATATTCATTGATTTTTGCCATTGAAAAACATGTTTTTCATATACCAGAAATGTTTGAAGCTACTGACTGAATGAAAGGAGCTGGCATCTCACTCTCTTTGAATCTTCTTTATCATGCTAGGATTAACAGGAAAAAGCAAAAAATTTCAGAATTGCACCTTGCAATGTGGAGATATTACTGTTTGTGCATTTACAATATTCATTGATTTTTGCCATTGAAAAACATGTTTTTCATATACCAGAAATGTTTGAAGCTACTGACTGAATGAAAGGAGCTGGCATCTCACTCTCTTTGAATCTTCTTTATCATGCTAGGATTAGCAGGAAAAAGCTAAAAATTTCAGAATTGCACCGTGCAATGTGGAGATATTACTGTTTGTGCATTTACAATATTCATTGATTTTTGCCATTGAAAAACGTCCAGAAATGTTTGAAGCTACTGACTGAATGAAAGGAGCTGGCATCTCACTCTTTGAATCTTCTTTATCATGCTAGGATTAGCAGGAAAAAGCTAAAAATTTCAGAATTGCACCTTGCAATGTGGAGATATTACTGTTTGTGCATTTACAATATTCATTGATTTTTGCCATTGAAAAACATGTTTTTCATATACCAGAAATGTTTGAAGCTACTGACTGAATGAAAGGAGCTGGCATCTCACTCTCTTTGAATCTTCTTTATCATGCTAGGATTAACAGGAAAAAGCAAAAAATTTCAGAATTGCACCTTGCAATGTGGAGATATTACTGTTTGTGCATTTACAATATTCATTGATTTTTGCCATTGAAAAACATGTTTTTCATATACCAGAAATGTTTGAAGCTACTGACTGAATGAAAGGAGCTGGCATCTCACTCTCTTTGAATCTTCTTTATCATGCTAGGATTAGCAGGAAAAAGCTAAAAATTTCAGAATTGCACCGTGCAATGTGGAGATATTACTGTTTGTGCATTTACAATATTCATTGATTTTTGCCATTGAAAAACATGTTTTTCATATACCAGAAATGTTTGAAGCTACTGACTGAATGAAAGGAGCTGGCATCTCACTCTCTTTGAATCTTCTTTATCATGCTAGGATTAGCAGGAAAAAGCTAAAAATTTCAGAATTGCACCTTGCAATGTGGAGATATTACTGTTTGTGCATTTACAATATTCATTGATTTTTGCCATTGAGAAACATGTTTTTCATATACCAGAAATGTTTGAAGCTACTGACTGAATGAAAGGAGCTGGCATCTCACTCTCTTTGAATCTTCTTTATCATGCTAGGATTAACAGGAAAAAGCAAAAAATTTCAGAATTGCACCTTGCAATGTGGAGATATTACTGTTTGTGCATTTACAATATTCATTGATTTTTGCCATTGAAAAACATGTTTTTCATATACCAGAAATGTTTGAAGCTACTGACTGAATGAAAGGAGCTGGCATCTCACTCTCTTTGAATCTTCTTTATCATGCTAGGATTAACAGGAAAAAGCTAAAAATTTCAGAATTGCACCTTGCAATGTGGAGATATTACTGTTTGTGCATTTACAATATTCATTGATTTTTGCCATTGAAAAACATGTTTTTCATATACCAGAAATGTTTGAAGCTACTGACTGAATGAAAGGAGCTGGCATCTCACTCTCTTTGAATCTTCTTTATCATGCTAGGATTAACAGGAAAAAGCAAAAAATTTCAGAATTGCACCTTGCAATGTGGAGATATTACTGTTTGTGCATTTACAATATTCATTGATTTTTGCCATTGAAAAACATGTTTTTCATATACCAGAAATGTTTGAAGCTACTGACTGAATGAAAGGAGCTGGCATCTCACTCTCTTTGAATCTTCTTTATCATGCTAGGATTAACAGGAAAAAGCTAAAAATTTCAGAATTGCACCTTGCAATGTGGAGATATTACTGTTTGTGCATTTACAATATTCATTGATTTTTGCCATTGAAAAACGTCCAGAAATGTTTGAAGCTACTGACTGAATGAAAGGAGCTGGCATCTCACTCTCTTTGAATCTTCTTTATCATGCTAGGATTAGCAGGAAAAAGCAAAAAATTTCAGAATTGCACCGTGCAATGCGGAGATATTACTGTTTGTGCATTTACAATATTCATTGATTTTTGCCATTGAAAAACATGTTTTTCATATACCAGAAATGTTTGAAGCTACTGACTGAATGAAAGAAGCTGGCATCTCACTCTCTTTGAATCTTCTTTATCATGCTAGGATTAGCAGGAAAAAGCTAAAAATTTCAGAATTGCACCGTGCAATGTGGAGATATTACTGTTTGTGCATTTACAATATTCATTGATTTTTGCCATTGAAAAACATGTTTTTCATATACCAGAAATGTTTGAAGCTACTGACTGAATGAAAGGAGCTGGCATCTCACTCTCTTTGAATCTTCTTTATCATGCTAGGATTAGCAGGAAAAAGCAAAAAATTTCAGAATTGCACCGTGCAATGTGGAGATATTACTGTTTGTGCATTTACAATATTCATTGATTTTTGCCATTGAAAAACATGTTTTTCATATACCAGAAATGTTTGAAGCTACTGACTGAATGAAAGAAGCTGGCATCTCACTCTCTTTGAATCTTCTTTATCATGCTAGGATTAGCAGGAAAAAGCTAAAAATTTCAGAATTGCACCGTGCAATGTGGAGATATTACTGTTTGTGCATTTACAATATTCATTGATTTTTGCCATTGAAAAACATGTTTTTCATATACCAGAAATGTTTGAAGCTACTGACTGAATGAAAGGAGCTGGCATCTCACTCTCTTTGAATCTTCTTTATCATGCTAGGATTAGCAGGAAAAAGCAAAAAATTTCAGAATTGCACCGTGCAATGTGGAGATATTACTGTTTGTGCATTTACAATATTCATTGATTTTTGCCATTGAAAAACATGTTTTTCATATACCAGAAATGTTTGAAGCTACTGACTGAATGAAAGGAGCTGGCATCTCACTCTCTTTGAATCTTCTTTATCATGCTAGGATTAACAGGAAAAAGCTAAAAATTTCAGAATTGCACCGTGCAATGTGGAGATATTACTGTTTGTGCATTTACAATATTCATTGATTTTTGCCATTGAAAAACATGTTTTTCATATACCAGAAATGTTTGAAGCTACTGACTGAATGAAAGGAGCTGGCATCTCACTCTCTTTGAATCTTCTTTATCATGCTAGGATTAGCAGGAAAAAGCAAAAAATTTCAGAATTGCACCTTGCAATGTGGAGATATTACTGTTTTTGCATTTACAATATTCATTGATTTTTGCCATTGAAAAACATGTTTTTCATATACCAGAAATGTTTGAAGCTACTGACTGAATGAAAGGAGCTGGCATCTCACTCTCTTTGAATCTTCTTTATCATGCTAGGATTAACAGGAAAAAGCAAAAAATTTCAGAATTGCACCTTGCAATGTGGAGATATTACTGTTTGTGCATTTACAATATTCATTGATTTTTGCCATTGAAAAACGTCCAGAAATGTTTGAAGCTACTGACTGAATGAAAGGAGCTGGCATCTCACTCTCTTTGAATCTTCTTTATCATGCTAGGATTAGCAGGAAAAAGCAAAAAATTTCAGAATTGCACCGTGCAATGTGGAGATATTACTGTTTGTGCATTTACAATATTCATTGATTTTTGCCATTGAAAAACATGTTTTTCATATACCAGAAATGTTTGAAGCTACTGACTGAATGAAAGGAGCTGGCATCTCACTCTCTTTGAATCTTCTTTATCATGCTAGGATTAACAGGAAAAAGCAAAAAATTTCAGAATTGCACCTTGCAATGTGGAGATATTACTGTTTGTGCATTTACAATATTCATTGATTTTTGCCATTGAAAAACATGTTTTTCATATACCAGAAATGTTTGAAGCTACTGACTGAATGAAAGGAGCTGGCATCTCACTCTCTTTGAATTTTCTTTATCATGCTAGGATTAGCAGGAAAAAGCTAAAAATTTCAGAATTGCACCTTGCAATGTGGAGATATTACTGTTTGTGCATTTACAATATTCATTGATTTTTGCCATTGAAAAACATGTTTTTCATATACCAGAAATGTTTGAAGCTACTGACTGAATGAAAGGAGCTGGCATCTCACTCTCTTTGAATCTTCTTTATCATGCTAGGATTAACAGGAAAAAGCTAAAAATTTCAGAATTGCACCTTGCAATGTGGAGATATTACTGTTTGTGCATTTACAATATTCATTGATTTTTGCCATTGAAAAACGTCCAGAAATGTTTGAAGCTACTGACTGAATGAAAGGAGCTGGCATCTCACTCTCTTTGAATCTTCTTTATCATGCTAGGATTAACAGGAAAAAGCTAAAAATTTCAGAATTGCACCGTGCAATGTGGAGATATTACTGTTTGTGCATTTACAATATTCATTGATTTTTGCCATTGAAAAACATGTTTTTCATATACCAGAAATGTTTGAAGCTACTGACTGAATGAAAGGAGCTGGCATCTCACTCTCTTTGAATCTTCTTTATCATGCTAGGATTAGCAGGAAAAAGCTAAAAATTTCAGAATTGCACCGTGCAATGTGGAGATATTACTGTTTGTGCATTTACAATATTCATTGATTTTTGCCATTGAAAAACATGTTTTTCATATACCAGAAATGTTTGAAGCTACTGACTGAATGAAAGGAGCTGGCATCTCACTCTCTTTGAATCTTCTTTATCATGCTAGGATTAGCAGGAAAAAGCAAAAAATTTCAGAATTGCACCGTGCAATGTGGAGATATTACTGTTTGTGCATTTACAATATTCATTGATTTTTGCCATTGAAAAACATGTTTTTCATATACCAGAAATGTTTGAAGCTACTGACTGAATGAAAGGAGCTGGCATCTCACTCTCTTTGAATCTTCTTTATCATGCTAGGATTAGCAGGAAAAAGCTAAAAATTTCAGAATTGCACCGTGCAATGTGGAGATATTACTGTTTGTGCATTTACAATATTCATTGATTTTTGCCATTGAAAAACGTCCAGAAATGTTTGAAGCTACTGACTGAATGAAAGGAGCTGGCATCTCACTCTCTTTGAATCTTCTTTATCATGCTAGGATTAGCAGGAAAAAGCTAAAAATTTCAGAATTGCACCGTGCAATGTGGAGATATTACTGTTTGTGCATTTACAATATTCATTGATTTTTGCCATTGAAAAACATGTTTTTCATATACCAGAAATGTTTGAAGCTACTGACTGAATGAAAGGAGCTGGCATCTCACTCTCTTTGAATCTTCTTTATCATGCTAGGATTAACAGGAAAAAGCTAAAAATTTCAGAATTGCACCTTGCAATGTGGAGATATTACTGTTTGTGCATTTACAATATTCATTGATTTTTGCCATTGAAAAACGTCCAGAAATGTTTGAAGCTACTGACTGAATGAAAGGAGCTGGCATCTCACTCTCTTTGAATCTTCTTTATCATGCTAGGATTAACAGGAAAAAGCTAAAAATTTCAGAATTGCACCGTGCAATGTGGAGATATTACTGTTTGTGCATTTACAATATTCATTGATTTTTGCCATTGAAAAACATGTTTTTCATATACCAGAAATGTTTGAAGCTACTGACTGAATGAAAGGAGCTGGCATCTCACTCTCTTTGAATCTTCTTTATCATGCTAGGATTAGCAGGAAAAAGCTAAAAATTTCAGAATTGCACCGTGCAATGTGGAGATATTACTGTTTGTGCATTTACAATATTCATTGATTTTTGCCATTGAAAAACATGTTTTTCATATACCAGAAATGTTTGAAGCTACTGACTGAATGAAAGGAGCTGGCATCTCACTCTCTTTGAATCTTCTTTATCATGCTAGGATTAGCAGGAAAAAGCTAAAAATTTCAGAATTGCACTGTGCAATGTGGAGATATTACTGTTTGTGCATTTACAATATTCATTGATTTTTGCCATTGAAAAACGTCCAGAAATGTTTGAAGCTACTGACTGAATGAAAGGAGCTGGCATCTCACTCTCTTTGAATCTTCTTTATCATGCTAGGATTAGCAGGAAAAAGCTAAAAATTTCAGAATTGCACCGTGCAATGTGGAGATATTACTGTTTGTGCATTTACAATATTCATTGATTTTTGCCATTGAAAAACATGTTTTTCATATACCAGAAATGTTTGAAGCTACTGACTGAATGAAAGGAGCTGGCATCTCACTCTCTTTGAATCTTCTTTATCATGCTAGGATTAACAGGAAAAAGCTAAAAATTTCAGAATTGCACCTTGCAATGTGGAGATATTACTGTTTGTGCATTTACAATATTCATTGATTTTTGCCATTGAAAAACGTCCAGAAATGTTTGAAGCTACTGACTGAATGAAAGGAGCTGGCATCTCACTCTCTTTGAATCTTCTTTATCATGCTAGGATTAACAGGAAAAAGCTAAAAATTTCAGAATTGCACCGTGCAATGTGGAGATATTACTGTTTGTGCATTTACAATATTCATTGATTTTTGCCATTGAAAAACATGTTTTTCATATACCAGAAATGTTTGAAGCTACTGACTGAATGAAAGGAGCTGGCATCTCACTCTCTTTGAATCTTCTTTATCATGCTAGGATTAGCAGGAAAAAGCTAAAAATTTCAGAATTGCACCGTGCAATGTGGAGATATTACTGTTTGTGCATTTACAATATTCATTGATTTTTGCCATTGAAAAACATGTTTTTCATATACCAGAAATGTTTGAAGCTACTGACTGAATGAAAGGAGCTGGCATCTCACTCTCTTTGAATCTTCTTTATCATGCTAGGATTAGCAGGAAAAAGCAAAAAATTTCAGAATTGCACCGTGCAATGTGGAGATATTACTGTTTGTGCATTTACAATATTCATTGATTTTTGCCATTGAAAAACATGTTTTTCATATACCAGAAATGTTTGAAGCTACTGACTGAATGAAAGGAGCTGGCATCTCACTCTCTTTGAATCTTCTTTATCATGCTAGGATTAGCAGGAAAAAGCTAAAAATTTCAGAATTGCACCGTGCAATGTGGAGATATTACTGTTTGTGCATTTACAATATTCATTGATTTTTGCCATTGAAAAACGTCCAGAAATGTTTGAAGCTACTGACTGAATGAAAGGAGCTGGCATCTCACTCTCTTTGAATCTTCTTTATCATGCTAGGATTAGCAGGAAAAAGCTAAAAATTTCAGAATTGCACCGTGCAATGTGGAGATATTACTGTTTGTGCATTTACAATATTCATTGATTTTTGCCATTGAAAAACATGTTTTTCATATACCAGAAATGTTTGAAGCTACTGACTGAATGAAAGGAGCTGGCATCTCACTCTCTTTGAATCTTCTTTATCATGCTAGGATTAACAGGAAAAAGCAAAACATTTCAGAATTGCACCGTGCAATGTGGAGATATTACTGTTTGTGCATTTACAATATTCATTGATTTTTGCCATTGAAAAACATGTTTTTCATATACCAGAAATGTTTGAAGCTACTGACTGAATGAAAGGAGCTGGCATCTCACTCTCTTTGAATCTTCTTTATCATGCTAGGATTAACAGGAAAAAGCTAAAAATTTCAGAATTGCACCGTGCAATGTGGAGATATTACTGTTTGTGCATTTACAATATTCATTGATTTTTGCCATTGAAAAACATGTTTTTCATATACCAGAAATGTTTGAAGCTACTGACTGAATGAAAGGAGCTGGCATCTCACTCTCTTTGAATCTTCTTTATCATGCTAGGATTAGCAGGAAAAAGCAAAAAATTTCAGAATTGCACCTTGCAATGTGGAGATATTACTGTTTGTGCATTTACAATATTCATTGATTTTTGCCATTGAAAAACGTCCAGAAATGTTTGAAGCTACTGACTGAATGAAAGGAGCTGGCATCTCACTCTCTTTGAATCTTCTTTATCATGCTAGGATTAACAGGAAAAAGCTAAAAATTTCAGAATTGCACCGTGCAATGTGGAGATATTACTGTTTGTGCATTTACAATATTCATTGATTTTTGCCATTGAAAAACATGTTTTTCATATACCAGAAATGTTTGAAGCTACTGACTGAATGAAAGGAGCTGGCATCTCACTCTCTTTGAATCTTCTTTATCATGCTAGGATTAACAGGAAAAAGCAAAAAATTTCAGAATTGCACCTTGCAATGTGGAGATATTACTGTTTGTGCATTTACAATATTCATTGATTTTTGCCATTGAAAAACATGTTTTTCATATACCAGAAATGTTTGAAGCTACTGACTGAATGAAAGGAGCTGGCATCTCACTCTCTTTGAATCTTCTTTATCATGCTAGGATTAGCAGGAAAAAGCTAAAAATTTCAGAATTGCACCGTGCAATGTGGAGATATTACTGTTTGTGCATTTACAATATTCATTGATTTTTGCCATTGAAAAACATGTTTTTCATATACCAGAAATGTTTGAAGCTACTGACTGAATGAAAGGAGCTGGCATCTCACTCTCTTTGAATCTTCTTTATCATGCTAGGATTAGCAGGAAAAAGCTAAAAATTTCAGAATTGCACCTTGCAATGTGGAGATATTACTGTTTGTGCATTTACAATATTCATTGATTTTTGCCATTGAAAAACATGTTTTTCATATACCAGAAATGTTTGAAGCTACTGACTGAATGAAAGGAGCTGGCATCTCACTCTCTTTGAATCTTCTTTATCATGCTAGGATTAACAGGAAAAAGCTAAAAATTTCAGAATTGCACCTTGCAATGTGGAGATATTACTGTTTGTGCATTTACAATATTCATTGATTTTTGCCATTGAAAAACATGTTTTTCATATACCAGAAATGTTTGAAGCTACTGACTGAATGAAAGGAGCTGGCATCTCACTCTCTTTGAATCTTCTTTATCATGCTAGGATTAGCAGGAAAAAGCAAAAAATTTCAGAATTGCACCTTGCAATGTGGAGATATTACTGTTTGTGCATTTACAATATTCATTGATTTTTGCCATTGAAAAACATGTTTTTCATATACCAGAAATGTTTGAAGCTACTGACTGAATGAAAGGAGCTGGCATCTCACTCTCTTTGAATCTTCTTTATCATGCTAGGATTAACAGGAAAAAGCAAAAAATTTCAGAATTGCACCGTGCAATGTGGAGATATTACTGTTTGTGCATTTACAATATTCATTGATTTTTGCCATTGAAAAACATGTTTTTCATATACCAGAAATGTTTGAAGCTACTGACTGAATGAAAGGAGCTGGCATCTCACTCTCTTTGAATCTTCTTTATCATGCTAGGATTAGCAGGAAAAAGCTAAAAATTTCAGAATTGCACCGTGCAATGTGGAGATATTACTGTTTGTGCATTTACAATATTCATTGATTTTTGCCATTGAAAAACATGTTTTTCATATACCAGAAATGTTTGAAGCTACTGACTGAATGAAAGGAGCTGGCATCTCACTCTCTTTGAATCTTCTTTATCATGCTAGGATTAACAGGAAAAAGCAAAAAATTTCAGAATTGCACCTTGCAATGTGGAGATATTACTGTTTGTGCATTTACAATATTCATTGATTTTTGCCATTGAAAAAAATGTTTTTCATATACCAGAAATGTTTGAAGCTACTGACTGAATGAAAGGAGCTGGCATCTCACTCTCTTTGAATCTTCTTTATCATGCTAGGATTAGCAGGAAAAAGCTAAAAATTTCAGAATTGCACCGTGCAATGTGGAGATATTACTGTTTGTGCATTTACAATATTCATTGATTTTTGCCATTGAAAAACGTCCAGAAATGTTTGAAGCTACTGACTGAATGAAAGGAGCTGGCATCTCACTCTCTTTGAATCTTCTTTATCATGCTAGGATTAGCAGGAAAAAGCTAAAAATTTCAGAATTGCACCTTGCAATGTGGAGATATTACTGTTTGTGCATTTACAATATTCATTGATTTTTGCCATTGAAAAACATGTTTTTCATATACCAGAAATGTTTGAAGCTACTGACTGAATGAAAGGAGCTGGCATCTCACTCTCTTTGAATCTTCTTTATCATGCTAGGATTAACAGGAAAAAGCAAAAAATTTCAGAATTGCACCTTGCAATGTGGAGATATTACTGTTTGTGCATTTACAATATTCATTGATTTTTGCCATTGAAAAACATGTTTTTCATATACCAGAAATATTTGAAGCTACTGACTGAATGAAAGGAGCTGGCATCTCACTCTCTTTGAATCTTCTTTATCATGCTAGGATTAGCAGGAAAAAGCTAAAAATTTCAGAATTGCACCGTGCAATGTGGAGATATTACTGTTTGTGCATTTACAATATTCATTGATTTTTGCCATTGAAAAACATGTTTTTCATATACCAGAAATGTTTGAAGCTACTGACTGAATGAAAGGAGCTGGCATCTCACTCTCTTTGAATCTTCTTTATCATGCTAGGATTAGCAGGAAAAAGCTAAAAATTTCAGAATTGCACCTTGCAATGTGGAGATATTACTGTTTGTGCATTTACAATATTCATTGATTTTTGCCATTGAAAAACATGTTTTTCATATACCAGAAATGTTTGAAGCTACTGACTGAATGAAAGGAGCTGGCATCTCACTCTCTTTGAATCTTCTTTATCATGCTAGGATTAACAGGAAAAAGCAAAAAATTTCAGAATTGCACCTTGCAATGTGGAGATATTACTGTTTGTGCATTTACAATATTCATTGATTTTTGCCATTGAAAAACGTCCAGAAATGTTTGAAGCTACTGACTGAATGAAAGGAGCTGGCATCTCACTCTCTTTGAATCTTCTTTATCATGCTAGGATTAGCAGGAAAAAGCTAAAAATTTCAGAATTGCACCGTGCAATGTGGAGATATTACTGTTTGTGCATTTACAATATTCATTGATTTTTGCCATTGAAAAACATGTTTTTCATATACCAGAAATGTTTGAAGCTACTGACTGAATGAAAGGAGCTGGCATCTCACTCTCTTTGAATCTTCTTTATCATGCTAGGATTAACAGGAAAAAGCTAAAAATTTCAGAATTGCACCTTGCAATGTGGAGATATTACTGTTTGTGCATTTACAATATTCATTGATTTTTGCCATTGAAAAACATGTTTTTCATATACCAGAAATGTTTGAAGCTACTGACTGAATGAAAGGAGCTGGCATCTCACTCTCTTTGAATCTTCTTTATCATGCTAGGATTAGCAGGAAAAAGCAAAAAATTTCAGAATTGCACCGTGCAATGTGGAGATATTACTGTTTGTGCATTTACAATATTCATTGATTTTTGCCATTGAAAAACGTCCAGAAATGTTTGAAGCTACTGACTGAATGAAAGGAGCTGGCATCTCACTCTCTTTGAATCTTCTTTATCATGCTAGGATTAACAGGAAAAAGCTAAAAATTTCAGAATTGCACCGTGCAATGTGGAGATATTACTGTTTGTGCATTTACAATATTCATTGATTTTTGCCATTGAAAAACGTCCAGAAATGTTTGAAGCTACTGACTGAATGAAAGGAGCTGGCATCTCCCTCTCTTTGAATCTTCTTTATCATGCTAGGATTAGCAGGAAAAAGCAAAAAATTTCAGAATTGCACCGTGCAATGTGGAGATATTACTGTTTGTGCATTTACAATATTCATTGATTTTTGCCATTGAAAAACGTCCAGAAATGTTTGATGCTACTGACTGAATGAAAGGAGCTGGCATCTCACTCTCTTTGAATCTTCTTTATCATGCTAGGATTAGCAGGAAAAAGCAAAAAATTTCAGAATTGCACGGTGCAATGTGGAGATATTACTGTTTGTGCATTTACAATATTCATTGATTTTTGCCATTGAAAAACGTCCAGAAATGTTTGAAGCTACTGACTGAATGAAAGGAGCTGGCATCTCACTCTCTTTGAATCTTCTTTATCATGCTAGGATTAACAGGAAAAAGCTAAAAATTTCAGAATTGCACCTTGCAATGTGGAGATATTACTGTTTGTGCATTTACAATATTCATTGATTTTTGCCATTGAAAAACATGTTTTTCATATACCAGAAATGTTTGAAGCTACTGACTGAATGAAAGGAGCTGGCATCTCACTCTCTTTGAATCTTCTTTATCATGCTAGGATTAACAGGAAAAAGCTAAAAATTTCAGAATTGCACCGTGCAATGTGGAGATATTACTGTTTGTGCATTTACAATATTCATTGATTTTTGCCATTGAAAAACATGTTTTTCATATACCAGAAATGTTTGAAGCTACTGACTGAATGAAAGGAGCTGGCATCTCACTCTCTTTGAATCTTCTTTATCATGCTAGGATTAGCAGGAAAAAGCAAAAAATTTCAGAATTGCATCGTGCAATGTGGAGATATTACTGTTTGTGCATTTACAATATTCATTGATTTTTGCCATTGAAAAACATGTTTTTCATATACCAGAAATGTTTGAAGCTACTGACTGAATGAAAGGAGCTGTCATCTCACTCTCTTTGAATCTTCTTTATCATGCTAGGATTAACAGGAAAAAGCTAAAAATTTCAGAATTGCACCGTGCAATGTGGAGATATTACTGTTTGTGCATTTACAATATTCATTGATTTTTGCCATTGAAAAACATGTTTTTCATATACCAGAAATGTTTGAAGCTACTGACTGAATGAAAGGAGCTGGCATCTCACTCTCTTTGAATCTTCTTTATCATGCTAGGATTAGCAGGAAAAAGCAAAAAATTTCAGAATTGCACCTTGCAATGTGGAGATATTACTGTTTGTGCATTTACAATATTCATTGATTTTTGCCATTGAAAAACATGTTTTTCATATACCAGAAATGTTTGAAGCTACTGACTGAATGAAAGGAGCTGGCATCTCACTCTCTTTGAATCTTCTTTATCATGCTAGGATTAACAGGAAAAAGCAAAAAATTTCAGAATTGCACCTTGCAATGTGGAGATATTACTGTTTGTGCATTTACAATATTCATTGATTTTTGCCATTGAAAAACGTCCAGAAATGTTTGAAGCTACTGACTGAATGAAAGGAGCTGGCATCTCATTCTCTTTGAATCTTCTTTATCATGCTAGGATTAGCAGGAAAAAGCAAAAAATTTCAGAATTGCACCGTGCAATGTGGAGATATTACTGTTTGTGCATTTACAATATTCATTGATTTTTGCCATTGAAAAACATGTTTTTCATATACCAGAAATGTTTGAAGCTACTGACTGAATGAAAGGAGCTGGCATCTCACTCTCTTTGAATCTTCTTTATCATGCTAGGATTAACAGGAAAAAGCAAAAAATTTCAGAATTGCACCTTGCAATGTGGAGATATTACTGTTTGTGCATTTACAATATTCATTGATTTTTGCCATTGAAAAACATGTTTTTCATATACCAGAAATGTTTGAAGCTACTGACTGAATGAAAGGAGCTGGCATCTCACTCTCTTTGAATCTTCTTTATCATGCTAGGATTAGCAGGAAAAAGCAAAAAATTTCAGAATTGCACCGTGCAATGTGGAGATATTACTGTTTGTGCATTTACAATATTCATTGATTTTTGCCATTGAAAAACGTCCAGAAATGTTTGAAGCTACTGACTGAATGAAAGGAGCTGGCATCTCACTCTCTTTGAATCTTCTTTATCATGCTAGGATTAACAGGAAAAAGCTAAAAATTTCAGAATTGCACCGTGCAATGTGGAGATATTACTGTTTGTGCATTTACAATATTCATTGATTTTTGCCATTGAAAAACGTCCAGAAATGTTTGAAGCTACTGACTGAATGAAAGGAGCTGGCATCTCACTCTCTTTGAATCTTCTTTATCATGCTAGGATTAGCAGGAAAAAGCTAAAAATTTCAGAATTGCACCGTGCAATGTGGAGATATTACTGTTTGTGCATTTACAATATTCATTGATTTTTGCCATTGAAAAACATGTTTTTCATATACCAGAAATGTTTGAAGCTACTGACTGAATGAAAGGAGCTGGCATCTCACTCTCTTTGAATCTTCTTTATCATGCTAGGATTAACAGGAAAAAGCTAAAAATTTCAGAATTGCACCTTGCAATGTGGAGATATTACTGTTTGTGCATTTACAATATTCATTGATTTTTGCCATTGAAAAACATGTTTTTCATATACCAGAAATGTTTGAAGCTACTGACTGAATGAAAGGAGCTGGCATCTCACTCTCTTTGAATCTTCTTTATCATGCTAGGATTAGCAGGAAAAAGCAAAAAATTTCAGAATTGCACCGTGCAATGTGGAGATATTACTGTTTGTGCATTTACAATATTCATTGATTTTTGCCATTGAAAAACGTCCAGAAATGTTTGAAGCTACTGACTGAATGAAAGGAGCTGGCATCTCACTCTCTTTGAATCTTCTTTATCATGCTAGGATTAGCAGGAAAAAGCAAAAAATTTCAGAATTGCACCGTGCAATGTGGAGATATTACTGTTTGTGCATTTACAATATTCATTGATTTTTGCCATTGAAAAACGTCCAGAAATGTTTGAAGCTACTGACTGAATGAAAGGAGCTGGCATCTCACTCTCTTTGAATCTTCTTTATCATGCTAGGATTAGCAGGAAAAAGCAAAAAATTTCAGAATTGCACCGTGCAATGTGGAGATATTACTGTTTGTGCATTTACAATATTCATTGATTTTTGCCATTGAAAAACGTCCAGAAATGTTTGATGCTACTGACTGAATGAAAGGAGCTGGCATCTCACTCTCTTTGAATCTTCTTTATCATGCTAGGATTAGCAGGAAAAAGCAAAAAATTTCAGAATTGCACGGTGCAATGTGGAGATATTACTGTTTGTGCATTTACAATATTCATTGATTTTTGCCATTGAAAAACGTCCAGAAATGTTTGAAGCTACTGACTGAATGAAAGGAGCTGGCATCTCACTCTCTTTGAATCTTCTTTATCATGCTAGGATTAACAGGAAAAAGCTAAAAATTTCAGAATTGCACCTTGCAATGTGGAGATATTACTGTTTGTGCATTTACAATATTCATTGATTTTTGCCATTGAAAAACATGTTTTTCATATACCAGAAATGTTTGAAGCTACTGACTGAATGAAAGGAGCTGGCATCTCACTCTCTTTGAATCTTCTTTATCATGCTAGGATTAACAGGAAAAAGCTAAAAATTTCAGAATTGCACCGTGCAATGTGGAGATATTACTGTTTGTGCATTTACAATATTCATTGATTTTTGCCATTGAAAAACATGTTTTTCATATACCAGAAATGTTTGAAGCTACTGACTGAATGAAAGGAGCTGGCATCTCACTCTCTTTGAATCTTCTTTATCATGCTAGGATTAGCAGGAAAAAGCAAAAAATTTCAGAATTGCATCGTGCAATGTGGAGATATTACTGTTTGTGCATTTACAATATTCATTGATTTTTGCCATTGAAAAACATGTTTTTCATATACCAGAAATGTTTGAAGCTACTGACTGAATGAAAGGAGCTGTCATCTCACTCTCTTTGAATCTTCTTTATCATGCTAGGATTAACAGGAAAAAGCTAAAAATTTCAGAATTGCACCGTGCAATGTGGAGATATTACTGTTTGTGCATTTACAATATTCATTGATTTTTGCCATTGAAAAACATGTTTTTCATATACCAGAAATGTTTGAAGCTACTGACTGAATGAAAGGAGCTGGCATCTCACTCTCTTTGAATCTTCTTTATCATGCTAGGATTAGCAGGAAAAAGCAAAAAATTTCAGAATTGCACCTTGCAATGTGGAGATATTACTGTTTGTGCATTTACAATATTCATTGATTTTTGCCATTGAAAAACATGTTTTTCATATACCAGAAATGTTTGAAGCTACTGACTGAATGAAAGGAGCTGGCATCTCACTCTCTTTGAATCTTCTTTATCATGCTAGGATTAACAGGAAAAAGCAAAAAATTTCAGAATTGCACCTTGCAATGTGGAGATATTACTGTTTGTGCATTTACAATATTCATTGATTTTTGCCATTGAAAAACGTCCAGAAATGTTTGAAGCTACTGACTGAATGAAAGGAGCTGGCATCTCACTCTCTTTGAATCTTCTTTATCATGCTAGGATTAGCAGGAAAAAGCAAAAAATTTCAGAATTGCACCGTGCAATGTGGAGATATTACTGTTTGTGCATTTACAATATTCATTGATTTTTGCCATTGAAAAACATGTTTTTCATATACCAGAAATGTTTGAAGCTACTGACTGAATGAAAGGAGCTGGCATCTCACTCTCTTTGAATCTTCTTTATCATGCTAGGATTAACAGGAAAAAGCAAAAAATTTCAGAATTGCACCTTGCAATGTGGAGATATTACTGTTTGTGCATTTACAATATTCATTGATTTTTGCCATTGAAAAACATGTTTTTCATATACCAGAAATGTTTGAAGCTACTGACTGAATGAAAGGAGCTGGCATCTCACTCTCTTTGAATCTTCTTTATCATGCTAGGATTAGCAGGAAAAAGCAAAAAATTTCAGAATTGCACCGTGCAATGTGGAGATATTACTGTTTGTGCATTTACAATATTCATTGATTTTTGCCATTGAAAAACGTCCAGAAATGTTTGAAGCTACTGACTGAATGAAAGGAGCTGGCATCTCACTCTCTTTGAATCTTCTTTATCATGCTAGGATTAACAGGAAAAAGCTAAAAATTTCAGAATTGCACCGTGCAATGTGGAGATATTACTGTTTGTGCATTTACAATATTCATTGATTTTTGCCATTGAAAAACATCCAGAAATGTTTGAAGCTACTGACTGAATGAAAGGAGCTGGCATCTCACTCTCTTTGAATCTTCTTTATCATGCTAGGATTAGCAGGAAAAAGCAAAAAATTTCAGAATTGCACCGTGCAATGTGGAGATATTACTGTTTGTGCATTTACAATATTCATTGATTTTTGCCATTGAAAAACGTCCAGAAATGTTTGAAGCTACTGACTGAATGAAAGGAGCTGGCATCTCACTCTCTTTGAATCTTCTTTATCATGCTAGGATTAGCAGGAAAAAGCAAAAAATTTCAGAATTGCACGGTGCAATGTGGAGATATTACTGTTTGTGCATTTACAATATTCATTGATTTTTGCCATTGAAAAACGTCCAGAAATGTTTGAAGCTACTGACTGAATGAAAGGAGCTGGCATCTCACTCTCTTTGAATCTTCTTTATCATGGTAGGATTAACAGGAAAAAGCTAAAAATTTCAGAATTGCACCTTGCAATGTGGAGATATTACTGTTTGTGCATTTACAATATTCATTGATTTTTGCCATTGAAAAACATGTTTTTCATATACCAGAAATGTTTGAAGCTACTGACTGAATGAAAGGAGCTGGCATCTCACTCTCTTTGATTCTTCTTTATCATGCTAGGATTAACAGGAAAAAGCTAAAAATTTCAAAATTGCACCGTGCAATGTGGAGATATTACTGTTTGTGCATTTACAATATTCATTGATTTTTGCCATTGAAAAACATGTTTTTCATATACCAGAAATGTTTGAAGCTACTGACTGAATGAAAGGAGCTGGCATCTCACTCTCTTTGAATCTTCTTTATCATGCTAGGATTAGCAGGAAAAAGCAAAAAATTTCAGAATTGCATCGTGCAATGTGGAGATATTACTGTTTGTGCATTTACAATATTCATTGATTTTTGCCATTGAAAAACATGTTTTTCATATACCAGAAATGTTTGAAGCTACTGACTGAATGAAAGGAGCTGGCATCTCACTCTCTTTGAATCTTCTTTATCATGCTAGGATTAACAGGAAAAAGCTAAAAATTTCAGAATTGCACCGTGCAATGTGGAGATATTACTGTTTGTGCATTTACAATATTCATTGATTTTTGCCATTGAAAAACATGTTTTTCATATACCAGAAATGTTTGAAGCTACTGACTGAATGAAAGGAGCTGGCATCTCACTCTCTTTGAATCTTCTTTATCATGCTAGGATTAGCAGGAAAAAGCAAAAAATTTCAGAATTGCACCTTGCAATGTGGAGATATTACTGTTTGTGCATTTACAATATTCATTGATTTTTGCCATTGAAAAACATGTTTTTCATATACCAGAAATGTTTGAAGCTACTGACTGAATGAAAGGAGCTGGCATCTCACTCTCTTTGAATCTTCTTTATCATGCTAGGATTAACAGGAAAAAGCAAAAAATTTCAGAATTGCACCTTGCAATGTGGAGATATTACTGTTTGTGCATTTACAATATTCATTGATTTTTGCCATTGAAAAACGTCCAGAAATGTTTGAAGCTACTGACTGAATGAAAGGAGCTGGCATCTCACTCTCTTTGAATCTTCTTTATCATGCTAGGATTAGCAGGAAAAAGCAAAAAATTTCAGAATTGCACCGTGCAATGTGGAGATATTACTGTTTGTGCATTTACAATATTCATTGATTTTTGCCATTGAAAAACATGTTTTTCATATACCAGAAATGTTTGAAGCTACTGACTGAATGAAAGGAGCTGGCATCTCACTCTCTTTGAATCTTCTTTATCATGCTAGGATTAACAGGAAAAAGCAAAAAATTTCAGAATTGCACGGTGCAATGTGGAGATATTACTGTTTGTGCATTTACAATATTCATTGATTTTTGCCATTGAAAAACGTCCAGAAATGTTTGAAGCTACTGACTGAATGAAAGGAGCTGGCATCTCACTCTCTTTGAATCTTCTTTATCATGCTAGGATTAACAGGAAAAAGCTAAAAATTTCAGAATTGCACCTTGCAATGTGGAGATATTACTGTTTGTGCATTTACAATATTCATTGATTTTTGCCATTGAAAAACATGTTTTTCATATACCAGAAATGTTTGAAGCTACTGACTGAATGAAAGGAGCTGGCATCTCACTCTCTTTGAATCTTCTTTATCATGCTAGGATTAACAGGAAAAAGCTAAAAATTTCAGAATTGCACCGTGCAATGTGGAGATATTACTGTTTGTGCATTTACAATATTCATTGATTTTTGCCATTGAAAAACATGTTTTTCATATACCAGAAATGTTTGAAGCTACTGACTGAATGAAAGGAGCTGGCATCTCACTCTCTTTGAATCTTCTTTATCATGCTAGGATTAGCAGGAAAAAGCAAAAAATTTCAGAATTGCATCGTGCAATGTGGAGATATTACTGTTTGTGCATTTACAATATTCATTGATTTTTGCCATTGAAAAACATGTTTTTCATATACCAGAAATGTTTGAAGCTACTGACTGAATGAAAGGAGCTGTCATCTCACTCTCTTTGAATCTTCTTTATCATGCTAGGATTAACAGGAAAAAGCTAAAAATTTCAGAATTGCACCGTGCAATGTGGAGATATTACTGTTTGTGCATTTACAATATTCATTGATTTTTGCCATTGAAAAACATGTTTTTCATATACCAGAAATGTTTGAAGCTACTGACTGAATGAAAGGAGCTGGCATCTCACTCTCTTTGAATCTTCTTTATCATGCTAGGATTAGCAGGAAAAAGCAAAAAATTTCAGAATTGCACCTTGCAATGTGGAGATATTACTGTTTGTGCATTTACAATATTCATTGATTTTTGCCATTGAAAAACATGTTTTTCATATACCAGAAATGTTTGAAGCTACTGACTGAATGAAAGGAGCTGGCATCTCACTCTCTTTGAATCTTCTTTATCATGCTAGGATTAACAGGAAAAAGCAAAAAATTTCAGAATTGCACCTTGCAATGTGGAGATATTACTGTTTGTGCATTTACAATATTCATTGATTTTTGCCATTGAAAAACGTCCAGAAATGTTTGAAGCTACTGACTGAATGAAAGGAGCTGGCATCTCACTCTCTTTGAATCTTCTTTATCATGCTAGGATTAGCAGGAAAAAGCAAAAAATTTCAGAATTGCACCGTGCAATGTGGAGATATTACTGTTTGTGCATTTACAATATTCATTGATTTTTGCCATTGAAAAACATGTTTTTCATATACCAGAAATGTTTGAAGCTACTGACTGAATGAAAGGAGCTGGCATCTCACTCTCTTTGAATCTTCTTTATCATGCTAGGATTAACAGGAAAAAGCAAAAAATTTCAGAATTGCACCTTGCAATGTGGAGATATTACTGTTTGTGCATTTACAATATTCATTGATTTTTGCCATTGAAAAACATGTTTTTCATATACCAGAAATGTTTGAAGCTACTGACTGAATGAAAGGAGCTGGCATCTCACTCTCTTTGAATCTTCTTTATCATGCTAGGATTAGCAGGAAAAAGCAAAAAATTTCAGAATTGCACCGTGCAATGTGGAGATATTACTGTTTGTGCATTTACAATATTCATTGATTTTTGCCATTGAAAAACGTCCAGAAATGTTTGAAGCTACTGACTGAATGAAAGGAGCTGGCATCTCACTCTCTTTGAATCTTCTTTATCATGCTAGGATTAACAGGAAAAAGCTAAAAATTTCAGAATTGCACCGTGCAATGTGGAGATATTACTGTTTGTGCATTTACAATATTCATTGATTTTTGCCATTGAAAAACATCCAGAAATGTTTGAAGCTACTGACTGAATGAAAGGAGCTGGCATCTCACTCTCTTTGAATCTTCTTTATCATGCTAGGATTAGCAGGAAAAAGCAAAAAATTTCAGAATTGCACCGTGCAATGTGGAGATATTACTGTTTGTGCATTTACAATATTCATTGATTTTTGCCATTGAAAAACGTCCAGAAATGTTTGAAGCTACTGACTGAATGAAAGGAGCTGGCATCTCACTCTCTTTGAATCTTCTTTATCATGCTAGGATTAGCAGGAAAAAGCAAAAAATTTCAGAATTGCACGGTGCAATGTGGAGATATTACTGTTTGTGCATTTACAATATTCATTGATTTTTGCCATTGAAAAACGTCCAGAAATGTTTGAAGCTACTGACTGAATGAAAGGAGCTGGCATCTCACTCTCTTTGAATCTTCTTTATCATGGTAGGATTAACAGGAAAAAGCTAAAAATTTCAGAATTGCACCTTGCAATGTGGAGATATTACTGTTTGTGCATTTACAATATTCATTGATTTTTGCCATTGAAAAACATGTTTTTCATATACCAGAAATGTTTGAAGCTACTGACTGAATGAAAGGAGCTGGCATCTCACTCTCTTTGATTCTTCTTTATCATGCTAGGATTAACAGGAAAAAGCTAAAAATTTCAAAATTGCACCGTGCAATGTGGAGATATTACTGTTTGTGCATTTACAATATTCATTGATTTTTGCCATTGAAAAACATGTTTTTCATATACCAGAAATGTTTGAAGCTACTGACTGAATGAAAGGAGCTGGCATCTCACTCTCTTTGAATCTTCTTTATCATGCTAGGATTAGCAGGAAAAAGCAAAAAATTTCAGAATTGCATCGTGCAATGTGGAGATATTACTGTTTGTGCATTTACAATATTCATTGATTTTTGCCATTGAAAAACATGTTTTTCATATACCAGAAATGTTTGAAGCTACTGACTGAATGAAAGGAGCTGGCATCTCACTCTCTTTGAATCTTCTTTATCATGCTAGGATTAACAGGAAAAAGCTAAAAATTTCAGAATTGCACCGTGCAATGTGGAGATATTACTGTTTGTGCATTTACAATATTCATTGATTTTTGCCATTGAAAAACATGTTTTTCATATACCAGAAATGTTTGAAGCTACTGACTGAATGAAAGGAGCTGGCATCTCACTCTCTTTGAATCTTCTTTATCATGCTAGGATTAGCAGGAAAAAGCAAAAAATTTCAGAATTGCACCTTGCAATGTGGAGATATTACTGTTTGTGCATTTACAATATTCATTGATTTTTGCCATTGAAAAACATGTTTTTCATATACCAGAAATGTTTGAAGCTACTGACTGAATGAAAGGAGCTGGCATCTCACTCTCTTTGAATCTTCTTTATCATGCTAGGATTAACAGGAAAAAGCAAAAAATTTCAGAATTGCACCTTGCAATGTGGAGATATTACTGTTTGTGCATTTACAATATTCATTGATTTTTGCCATTGAAAAACGTCCAGAAATGTTTGAAGCTACTGACTGAATGAAAGGAGCTGGCATCTCACTCTCTTTGAATCTTCTTTATCATGCTAGGATTAGCAGGAAAAAGCAAAAAATTTCAGAATTGCACCGTGCAATGTGGAGATATTACTGTTTGTGCATTTACAATATTCATTGATTTTTGCCATTGAAAAACATGTTTTTCATATACCAGAAATGTTTGAAGCTACTGACTGAATGAAAGGAGCTGGCATCTCACTCTCTTTGAATCTTCTTTATCATGCTAGGATTAACAGGAAAAAGCAAAAAATTTCAGAATTGCACCTTGCAATGTGGAGATATTACTGTTTGTGCATTTACAATATTCATTGATTTTTGCCATTGAAAAACATGTTTTTCATATACCAGAAATGTTTGAAGCTACTGACTGAATGAAAGGAGCTGGCATCTCACTCTCTTTGAATCTTCTTTATCATGCTAGGATTAGCAGGAAAAAGCTAAAAATTTCAGAATTGCACCTTGCAATGTGGAGATATTACTGTTTGTGCATTTACAATATTCATTGATTTTTGCCATTGAAAAACATGTTTTTCATATACCAGAAATGTTTGAAGCTACTGACTGAATGAAAGGAGCTGGCATCTCACTCTCTTTGAATCCTCTTTATCATGCTAGGATTAACAGGAAAAAGCTAAAAATTTCAGAATTGCACCTTGCAATGTGGAGATATTACTGTTTGTGCATTTACAATATTCATTGATTTTTGCCATTGAAAAACGTCCAGAAATGTTTGAAGCTACTGACTGAATGAAAGGAGCTGGCATCTCACTCTCTTTGAATCTTCTTTATCATGCTAGGATTAACAGGAAAAAGCTAAAAATTTCAGAATTGCACCGTGCAATGTGGAGATATTACTGTTTGTGCATTTACAATATTCATTGATTTTTGCCATTGAAAAACATGTTTTTCATATACCAGAAATGTTTGAAGCTACTGACTGAATGAAAGGAGCTGGCATCTCACTCTCTTTGAATCTTCTTTATCATGCTAGGATTAGCAGGAAAAAGCTAAAAATTTCAGAATTGCACCATGCAATGTGGAGATATTACTGTTTGTGCATTTACAATATTCATTGATTTTTGCCATTGAAAAACATGTTTTTCATATACCAGAAATGTTTGAAGCTACTGACTGAATGAAAGGAGCTGGCATCTCACTCTCTTTGAATCTTCTTTATCATGCTAGGATTAGCAGGAAAAAGCTAAAAATTTCAGAATTGCACCGTGCAATGTGGAGATATTACTGTTTGTGCATTTACAATATTCATTGATTTTTGCCATTGAAAAACATGTTTTTCATATACCAGAAATGTTTGAAGCTACTGACTGAATGAAAGGAGCTGGCATCTCACTCTCTTTGAATCTTCTTTATCATGCTAGGATTAACAGGAAAAAGCTAAAAATTTCAGAATTGCACCGTGCAATGTGGAGATATTACTGTTTGTGCATTTACAATATTCATTGATTTTTGCCATTGAAAAACATGTTTTTCATATACCAGAAATGTTTGAAGCTACTGACTGAATGAAAGGAGCTGGCATCTCACTCTCTTTGAATCTTCTTTATCATGCTAGGATTAGCAGGAAAAAGCAAAAAATTTCAGAATTGCACCTTGCAATGTGGAGATATTACTGTTTGTGCATTTACAATATTCATTGATTTTTGCCATTGAAAAATGTCCAGAAATGTTTGAAGCTACTGACTGAATGAAAGGAGCTGGCATCTCACTCTCTTTGAATCTTCTTTATCATGCTAGGATTAACAGGAAAAAGCAAAAAATTTCAGAATTGCACCGTGCAATGTGGAGATATTACTGTTTGTGCATTTACAATATTCATTGATTTTTGCCATTGAAAAACATGTTTTTCATATACCAGAAATGTTTGAAGCTACTGACTGAATGAAAGGAGCTGGCATCTCACTCTCTTTGAATCTTCTTTATCATGCTAGGATTAGCAGGAAAAAGCTAAAAATTTCAGAATTGCACCGTGCAATGTGGAGATATTACTGTTTGTGCATTTACAATATTCATTGATTTTTGCCATTGAAAAACATGTTTTTCATATACCAGAAATGTTTGAAGCTACTGACTGAATGAAAGGAGCTGGCATCTCACTCTCTTTGAATCTTCTTTATCATGCTAGGATTAACAGGAAAAAGCAAAAAATTTCAGAATTGCACCTTGCAATGTGGAGATATTACTGTTTGTGCATTTACAATATTCATTGATTTTTGCCATTGAAAAACATGTTTTTCATATACCAGAAATGTTTGAAGCTACTGACTGAATGAAAGGAGCTGGCATCTCACTCTCTTTGAATCTTCTTTATCATGCTAGGATTAGCAGGAAAAAGCTAAAAATTTCAGAATTGCACCGTGCAATGTGGAGATATTACTGTTTGTGCATTTACAATATTCATTGATTTTTGCCATTGAAAAACGTCCAGAAATGTTTGAAGCTACTGACTGAATGAAAGGAGCTGGCATCTCACTCTCTTTGAATCTTCTTTATCATGCTAGGATTAACAGGAAAAAGCAAAAAATTTCAGAATTGCACCTTGCAATGTGGAGATATTACTGTTTGTGCATTTACAATATTCATTGATTTTTGCCATTGAAAAACATGTTTTTCATATACCAGAAATGTTTGAAGCTACTGACTGAATGAAAGGAGCTGGCATCTCACTCTCTTTGAATCTTCTTTATCATGCTAGGATTAGCAGGAAAAAGCTAAAAATTTCAGAATTGCACCGTGCAATGTGGAGATATTACTGTTTGTGCATTTACAATATTCATTGATTTTTGCCATTGAAAAACATGTTTTTCATATACCAGAAATGTTTGAAGCTACTGACTGAATGAAAGGAGCTGGCATCTCACTCTCTTTGAATCTTCTTTATCATGCTAGGATTAGCACGAAAAAGCTAAAAATTTCAGAATTGCACCTTGCAATGTGGAGATATTACTGTTTGTGCATTTACAATATTCATTGATTTTTGCCATTGAAAAACATGTTTTTCATATACCAGAAATGTTTGAAGCTACTGACTGAATGAAAGGAGCTGGCATCTCACTCTCTTTGAATCTTCTTTATCATGCTAGGATTAACAGGAAAAAGCTAAAAATTTCAGAATTGCACCTTGCAATGTGGAGATATTACTATTTGTGCATTTACAATATTCATTGAATTTTGCCATTGAAAAACATGTTTTTCATATACCAGAAATGTTTGAAGCTACTGACTGAATGAAAGGAGCTGGCATCTCACTCTCTTTGAATCTTCTTTATCATGCTAGGATTAGCAGGAAAAAGCAAAAAATTTCAGAATTGCACCTTGCAATGTGGAGATATTACTGTTTGTGCATTTACAATATTCATTGATTTTTGCCATTGAAAAACATGTTTTTCATATACCAGAAATGTTTGAAGCTACTGACTGAATGAAAGGAGCTGGCATCTCACTCTCTTTGAATCTTCTTTATCATGCTAGGATTAACAGGAAAAAGCAAAAAATTTCAGAATTGCACCGTGCAATGTGGAGATATTACTGTTTGTGCATTTACAATATTCATTGATTTTTGCCATTGAAAAACATGTTTTTCATATACCAGAAATGTTTGAAGCTACTGACTGAATGAAAGGAGCTGGCATCTCACTCTCTTTGAATCTTCTTTATCATGCTAGGATTAGCAGGAAAAAGCTAAAAATTTCAGAATTGCACCGTGCAATGTGGAGATATTACTGTTTGTGCATTTACAATATTCATTGATTTTTGCCATTGAAAAACATGTTTTTCATATACCAGAAATGTTTGAAGCTACTGACTGAATGAAAGGAGCTGGCATCTCACTCTCTTTGAATCTTCTTTATCATGCTAGGATTAACAGGAAAAAGCAAAAAATTTCAGAATTGCACCTTGCAATGTGGAGATATTACTGTTTGTGCATTTACAATATTCATTGATTTTTGCCATTGAAAAACATGTTTTTCATATACCAGAAATGTTTGAAGCTACTGACTGAATGAAAGGAGCTGGCATCTCACTCTCTTTGAATCTTCTTTATCATGCTAGGATTAGCAGGAAAAAGCTAAAAATTTCAGAATTGCACCGTGCAATGTGGAGATATTACTGTTTGTGCATTTACAATATTCATTGATTTTTGCCATTGAAAAACGTCCAGAAATGTTTGAAGCTACTGACTGAATGAAAGGAGCTGGCATCTCACTCTCTTTGAATCTTCTTTATCATGCTAGGATTAACAGGAAAAAGCAAAAAATTTCAGAATTGCACCTTGCAATGTGGAGATATTACTGTTTGTGCATTTACAATATTCATTGATTTTTGCCATTGAAAAACGTCCAGAAATGTTTGAAGCTACTGACTGAATGAAAGGAGCTGGCATCTCACTCTCTTTGAATCTTCTTTATCATGCTAGGATTAACAGGAAAAAGCAAAAAATTTCAGAATTGCACCTTGCAATGTGGAGATATTACTGTTTGTGCATTTACAATATTCATTGATTTTTGCCATTGAAAAACATGTTTTTCATATACCAGAAATGTTTGAAGCTACTGACTGAATGAAAGGAGCTGGCATCTCACTCTCTTTGAATCTTCTTTATCATGCTAGGATTAGCAGGAAAAAGCTAAAAATTTCAGAATTGCACCGTGCAATGTGGAGATATTACTGTTTGTGCATTTACAATATTCATTGATTTTTGCCATTGAAAAACGTCCAGAAATGTTTGAAGCTACTGACTGAATGAAAGGAGCTGGCATCTCACTCTCTTTGAATCTTCTTTATCATGCTAGGATTAACAGGAAAAAGCAAAAAATTTCAGAATTGCACCTTGCAATGTGGAGATATTACTGTTTGTGCATTTACAATATTCATTGATTTTTGCCATTGAAAAACATGTTTTTCATATACCAGAAATGTTTGAAGCTACTGACTGAATGAAAGGAGCTGGCATCTCACTCTCTTTGAATCTTCTTTATCATGCTAGGATTAGCAGGAAAAAGCTAAAAATTTCAGAATTGCACCGTGCAATGTGGAGATATTACTGTTTGTGCATTTACAATATTCATTGATTTTTGCCATTGAAAAACATGTTTTTCATATACCAGAAATGTTTGAAGCTACTGACTGAATGAAAGGAGCTGGCATCTCACTCTCTTTGAATCTTCTTTATCATGCTAGGATTAGCAGGAAAAAGCTAAAAATTTCAGAATTGCACCTTGCAATGTGGAGATATTACTGTTTGTGCATTTACAATATTCATTGATTTTTGCCATTGAAAAACATGTTTTTCATATACCAGAAATGTTTGAAGCTACTGACTGAATGAAAGGAGCTGGCATCTCACTCTCTTTGAATCTTCTTTATCATGCTAGGATTAACAGGAAAAAGCTAAAAATTTCAGAATTGCACCTTGCAATGTGGAGATATTACTGTTTGTGCATTTACAATATTCATTGAATTTTGCCATTGAAAAACATGTTTTTCATATACCAGAAATGTTTGAAGCTACTGACTGAATGAAAGGAGCTGGCATCTCACTCTCTTTGAATCTTCTTTATCATGCTAGGATTAGCAGGAAAAAGCAAAAAATTTCAGAATTGCACCTTGCAATGTGGAGATATTACTGTTTGTGCATTTACAATATTCATTGATTTTTGCCATTGAAAAACATGTTTTTCATATACCAGAAATGTTTGAAGCTACTGACTGAATGAAAGGAGCTGGCATCTCACTCTCTTTGAATCTTCTTTATCATGCTAGGATTAACAGGAAAAAGCAAAAAATTTCAGAATTGCACCGTGCAATGTGGAGATATTACTGTTTGTGCATTTACAATATTCATTGATTTTTGCCATTGAAAAACATGTTTTTCATATACCAGAAATGTTTGAAGCTACTGACTGAATGAAAGGAGCTGGCATCTCACTCTCTTTGAATCTTCTTTATCATGCTAGGATTAGCAGGAAAAAGCTAAAAATTTCAGAATTGCACCGTGCAATGTGGAGATATTACTGTTTGTGCATTTACAATATTCATTGATTTTTGCCATTGAAAAACATGTTTTTCATATACCAGAAATGTTTGAAGCTACTGACTGAATGAAAGGAGCTGGCATCTCACTCTCTTTGAATCTTCTTTATCATGCTAGGATTAACAGGAAAAAGCAAAAAATTTCAGAATTGCACCTTGCAATGTGGAGATATTACTGTTTGTGCATTTACAATATTCATTGATTTTTGCCATTGAAAAACATGTTTTTCATATACCAGAAATGTTTGAAGCTACTGACTGAATGAAAGGAGCTGGCATCTCACTCTCTTTGAATCTTCTTTATCATGCTAGGATTAGCAGGAAAAAGCTAAAAATTTCAGAATTGCACCGTGCAATGTGGAGATATTACTGTTTGTGCATTTACAATATTCATTGATTTTTGCCATTGAAAAACGTCCAGAAATGTTTGAAGCTACTGACTGAATGAAAGGAGCTGGCATCTCACTCTCTTTGAATCTTCTTTATCATGCTAGGATTAACAGGAAAAAGCAAAAAATTTCAGAATTGCACCTTGCAATGTGGAGATATTACTGTTTGTGCATTTACAATATTCATTGATTTTTGCCATTGAAAAACGTCCAGAAATGTTTGAAGCTACTGACTGAATGAAAGGAGCTGGCATCTCACTCTCTTTGAATCTTCTTTATCATGCTAGGATTAGCAGGAAAAAGCTAAAAATTTCAGAATTGCACCGTGCAATGTGGAGATATTACTGTTTGTGCATTTACAATATTCATTGATTTTTGCCATTGAAAAACATGTTTTTCATATACCAGAAATGTTTGAAGCTACTGACTGAATGAAAGGAGCTGGCATCTCACTCTCTTTGAATCTTCTTTATCATGCTAGGATTAACAGGAAAAAGCTAAAAATTTCAGAATTGCACCTTGCAATGTGGAGATATTACTGTTTGTGCATTTACAATATTCATTGATTTTTGCCATTGAAAAACATGTTTTTCATATACCAGAAATGTTTGAAGCTACTGACTGAATGAAAGGAGCTGGCATCTCACTCTCTTTGAATCTTCTTTATCATGCTAGGATTAGCAGGAAAAAGCAAAAAATTTCAGAATTGCACCGTGCAATGTGGAGATATTACTGTTTGTGCATTTACAATATTCATTGATTTTTGCCATTGAAAAACATGTTTTTCATATACCAGAAATGTTTGAAGCTACTGACTGAATGAAAGGAGCTGGCATCTCACTCTCTTTGAATCTTCTTTATCATGCTAGGATTAACAGGAAAAAGCAAAAAATTTCAGAATTGCACCTTGCAATGTGGAGATATTACTGTTTGTGCATTTACAATATTCATTGATTTTTGCCATTGAAAAACATGTTTTTCATATACCAGAAATGTTTGAAGCTACTGACTGAATGAAAGGAGCTGGCATCTCACTCTCTTTGAATCTTCTTTATCATGCTAGGATTAGCAGGAAAAAGCTAAAAATTTCAGAATTGCACCGTGCAATGTGGAGATATTACTGTTTGTGCATTTACAATATTCATTGATTTTTGCCATTGAAAAACATGTTTTTCATATACCAGAAATGTTTGAAGCTACTGACTGAATGAAAGGAGCTGGCATCTCACTCTCTTTGAATCTTCTTTATCATGCTAGGATTAGCAGGAAAAAGCTAAAAATTTCAGAATTGCACCTTGCAATGTGGAGATATTACTGTTTGTGCATTTACAATATTCATTGATTTTTGCCATTGAAAAACATGTTTTTCATATACCAGAAATGTTTGAAGCTACTGACTGAATGAAAGGAGCTGGCATCTCACTCTCTTTGAATCTTCTTTATCATGCTAGGATTAACAGGAAAAAGCTAAAAATTTCAGAATTGCACCTTGCAATGTGGAGATATTACTGTTTGTGCATTTACAATATTCATTGATTTTTGCCATTGAAAAACATGTTTTTCATATACCAGAAATGTTTGAAGCTACTGACTGAATGAAAGGAGCTGGCATCTCACTCTCTTTGAATCTTCTTTATCATGCTAGGATTAGCAGGAAAAAGCAAAAAATTTCAGAATTGCACCTTGCAATGTGGAGATATTACTGTTTGTGCATTTACAATATTCATTGATTTTTGCCATTGAAAAACATGTTTTTCATATACCAGAAATGTTTGAAGCTACTGACTGAATGAAAGGAGCTGGCATCTCACTCTCTTTGAATCTTCTTTATCATGCTAGGATTAACAGGAAAAAGCAAAAAATTTCAGAATTGCACCGTGCAATGTGGAGATATTACTGTTTGTGCATTTACAATATTCATTGATTTTTGCCATTGAAAAACATGTTTTTCATATACCAGAAATGTTTGAAGCTACTGACTGAATGAAAGGAGCTGGCATCTCACTCTCTTTGAATCTTCTTTATCATGCTAGGATTAGCAGGAAAAAGCTAAAAATTTCAGAATTGCACCGTGCAATGTGGAGATATTACTGTTTGTGCATTTACAATATTCATTGATTTTTGCCATTGAAAAACATGTTTTTCATATACCAGAAATGTTTGAAGCTACTGACTGAATGAAAGGAGCTGGCATCTCACTCTCTTTGAATCTTCTTTATCATGCTAGGATTAACAGGAAAAAGCAAAAAATTTCAGAATTGCACCTTGCAATGTGGAGATATTACTGTTTGTGCATTTACAATATTCATTGATTTTTGCCATTGAAAAACATGTTTTTCATATACCAGAAATGTTTGAAGCTACTGACTGAATGAAAGGAGCTGGCATCTCACTCTCTTTGAATCTTCTTTATCATGCTAGGATTAGCAGGAAAAAGCAAAAAATTTCAGAATTGCACCGTGCAATGTGGAGATATTACTGTTTGTGCATTTACAATATTCATTGATTTTTGCCATTGAAAAACGTCCAGAAATGTTTGAAGCTACTGACTGAATGAAAGGAGCTGGCATCTCACTCTCTTTGAATCTTCTTTATCATGCTAGGATTAGCAGGAAAAAGCTAAAAATTTCAGAATTGCACCTTGCAATGTGGAGATATTACTGTTTGTGCATTTACAATATTCATTGATTTTTGCCATTGAAAAACATGTTTTTCATATACCAGAAATGTTTGAAGCTACTGACTGAATGAAAGGAGCTGGCATCTCACTCTCTTTGAATCTTCTTTATCATGCTAGGATTAACAGGAAAAAGCAAAAAATTTCAGAATTGCACCTTGCAATGTGGAGATATTACTGTTTGTGCATTTACAATATTCATTGATTTTTGCCATTGAAAAACATGTTTTTCATATACCAGAAATATTTGAAGCTACTGACTGAATGAAAGGAGCTGGCATCTCACTCTCTTTGAATCTTCTTTATCATGCTAGGATTAGCAGGAAAAAGCTAAAAATTTCAGAATTGCACCGTGCAATGTGGAGATATTACTGTTTGTGCATTTACAATATTCATTGATTTTTGCCATTGAAAAACATGTTTTTCATATACCAGAAATGTTTGAAGCTACTGACTGAATGAAAGGAGCTGGCATCTCACTCTCTTTGAATCTTCTTTATCATGCTAGGATTAGCAGGAAAAAGCTAAAAATTTCAGAATTGCACCTTGCAATGTGGAGATATTACTGTTTGTGCATTTACAATATTCATTGATTTTTGCCATTGAAAAACATGTTTTTCATATACCAGAAATGTTTGAAGCTACTGACTGAATGAAAGGAGCTGGCATCTCACTCTCTTTGAATCTTCTTTATCATGCTAGGATTAACAGGAAAAAGCAAAAAATTTCAGAATTGCACCTTGCAATGTGGAGATATTACTGTTTGTGCATTTACAATATTCATTGATTTTTGCCATTGAAAAACGTCCAGAAATGTTTGAAGCTACTGACTGAATGAAAGGAGCTGGCATCTCACTCTCTTTGAATCTTCTTTATCATGCTAGGATTAACAGGAAAAAGCTAAAAATTTCAGAATTGCACCGTGCAATGTGGAGATATTACTGTTTGTGCATTTACAATATTCATTGATTTTTGCCATTGAAAAACGTCCAGAAATGTTTGAAGCTACTGACTGAATGAAAGGAGCTGGCATCTCACTCTCTTTGAATCTTCTTTATCATGCTAGGATTAGCAGGAAAAAGCAAAAAATTTCAGAATTGCACCGTGCAATGTGGAGATATTACTGTTTGTGCATTTACAATATTCATTGATTTTTGCCATTGAAAAACGTCCAGAAATGTTTGAAGCTACTGACTGAATGAAAGGAGCTGGCATCTCACTCTCTTTGAATCTTCTTTATCATGCCTAGATTAGCAGGAAAAAGCAAAAAATTTCAGAATTGCACCGTGCAATGTGGAGATATTACTGTTTGTGCATTTACAATATTCATTGATTTTTGCCATTGAAAAACGTCCAGAAATGTTTGAAGCTACTGACTGAATGAAAGGAGCTGGCATCTCACTCTCTTTGAATCTTCTTTATCATGCTAGGATTAACAGGAAAAAGCTAAAAATTTCAGAATTGCACCTTGCAATGTGGAGATATTACTGTTTGTGCATTTACAATATTCATTGATTTTTGCCATTGAAAAACATGTTTTTCATATACCAGAAATGTTTGAAGCTACTGACTGAATGAAAGGAGCTGGCATCTCACTCTCTTTGAATCTTCTTTATCATGCTAGGATTAACAGGAAAAAGCTAAAAATTTCAGAATTGCACCGTGCAATGTGGAGATATTACTGTTTGTGCATTTACAATATTCATTGATTTTTGCCATTGAAAAACATGTTTTTCATATACCAGAAATGTTTGAAGCTACTGACTGAATGAAAGGAGCTGGCATCTCACTCTCTTTGAATCTTCTTTATCATGCTAGGATTAGCAGGAAAAAGCAAAAAATTTCAGAATTGCACCGTGCAATGTGGAGATATTACTGTTTGTGCATTTACAATATTCATTGATTTTTGCCATTGAAAAACATGTTTTTCATATACCAGAAATGTTTGAAGCTACTGACTGAATGAAAGGAGCTGGCATCTCACTCTCTTTGAATCTTCTTTATCATGCTAGGATTAACAGGAAAAAGCTAAAAATTTCAGAATTGCACCGTGCAATGTGGAGATATTACTGTTTGTGCATTTACAATATTCATTGATTTTTGCCATTGAAAAACATGTTTTTCATATACCAGAAATGTTTGAAGCTACTGACTGAATGAAAGGAGCTGGCATCTCACTCTCTTTGAATCTTCTTTATCATGCTAGGATTAGCAGGAAAAAGCAAAAAATTTCAGAATTGCACCTTGCAATGTGGAGATATTACTGTTTGTGCATTTACAATATTCATTGATTTTTGCCATTGAAAAACATGTTTTTCATATACCAGAAATGTTTGAAGCTACTGACTGAATGAAAGGAGCTGGCATCTCACTCTCTTTGAATCTTCTTTATCATGCTAGGATTAACAGGAAAAAGCAAAAAATTTCAGAATTGCACCTTGCAATGTGGAGATATTACTGTTTGTGCATTTACAATATTCATTGATTTTTGCCATTGAAAAACGTCCAGAAATGTTTGAAGCTACTGACTGAATGAAAGGAGCTGGCATCTCACTCTCTTTGAATCTTCTTTATCATGCTAGGATTAGCAGGAAAAAGCAAAAAATTTCAGAATTGCACCGTGCAATGTGGAGATATTACTGTTTGTGCATTTACAATATTCATTGATTTTTGCCATTGAAAAACATGTTTTTCATATACCAGAAATGTTTGAAGCTACTGACTGAATGAAAGGAGCTGGCATCTCACTCTCTTTGAATCTTCTTTATCATGCTAGGATTAACAGGAAAAAGCAAAAAATTTCAGAATTGCACCTTGCAATGTGGAGATATTACTGTTTGTGCATTTACAATATTCATTGATTTTTGCCATTGAAAAACATGTTTTTCATATACCAGAAATGTTTGAAGCTACTGACTGAATGAAAGGAGCTGGCATCTCACTCTCTTTGAATCTTCTTTATCATGCTAGGATTAGCAGGAAAAAGCTAAAAATTTCAGAATTGCACCTTGCAATGTGGAGATATTACTGTTTGTGCATTTACAATATTCATTGATTTTTGCCATTGAAAAACATGTTTTTCATATACCAGAAATGTTTGAAGCTACTGACTGAATGAAAGGAGCTGGCATCTCACTCTCTTTGAATCTTCTTTATCATGCTAGGATTAGCAGGAAAAAGCAAAAAATTTCAGAATTGCACCGTGCAATGTGGAGATATTACTGTTTGTGCATTTACAATATTCATTGATTTTTGCCATTGAAAAACATGTTTTTCATATACCAGAAATGTTTGAAGCTACTGACTGAATGAAAGGAGCTGGCATCTCACTCTCTTTGAATCTTCTTTATCATGCTCGGATTAGCAGGAAAAAGCTAAAAATTTCAGAATTGCACCGTGCAATGTGGAGATATTACTGTTTGTGCATTTACAATATTCATTGATTTTTGCCATTGAAAAACGTCCAGAAATGTTTGAAGCTACTGACTGAATGAAAGGAGCTGGCATCTCACTCTCTTTGAATCTTCTTTATCATGCTAGGATTAGCAGGAAAAAGCTAAAAATTTCAGAATTGCACCGTGCAATGTGGAGATATTACTGTTTGTGCATTTACAATATTCATTGATTTTTGCCATTGAAAAACATGTTTTTCATATACCAGAAATGTTTGAAGCTACTGACTGAATGAAAGGAGCTGGCATCTCACTCTCTTTGAATCTTCTTTATCATGCTAGGATTAACAGGAAAAAGCAAAAAATTTCAGAATTGCACCGTGCAATGTGGAGATATTACTGTTTGTGCATTTACAATATTCATTGATTTTTGCCATTGAAAAACATGTTTTTCATATACCAGAAATGTTTGAAGCTACTGACTGAATGAAAGGAGCTGGCATCTCACTCTCTTTGAATCTTCTTTATCATGCTAGGATTAACAGGAAAAAGCTAAAAATTTCAGAATTGCACCGTGCAATGTGGAGATATTACTGTTTGTGCATTTACAATATTCATTGATTTTTGCCATTGAAAAACATGTTTTTCATATACCAGAAATGTTTGAAGCTACTGACTGAATGAAAGGAGCTGGCATCTCACTCTCTTTGAATCTTCTTTATCATGCTAGGATTAGCAGGAAAAAGCAAAAAATTTCAGAATTGCACCTTGCAATGTGGAGATATTACTGTTTGTGCATTTACAATATTCATTGATTTTTGCCATTGAAAAACGTCCAGAAATGTTTGAAGCTACTGACTGAATGAAAGGAGCTGGCATCTCACTCTCTTTGAATCTTCTTTATCATGCTAGGATTAACAGGAAAAAGCTAAAAATTTCAGAATTGCACCGTGCAATGTGGAGATATTACTGTTTGTGCATTTACAATATTCATTGATTTTTGCCATTGAAAAACATGTTTTTCATATACCAGAAATGTTTGAAGCTACTGACTGAATGAAAGGAGCTGGCATCTCACTCTCTTTGAATCTTCTTTATCATGCTAGGATTAACAGGAAAAAGCAAAAAATTTCAGAATTGCACCTTGCAATGTGGAGATATTACTGTTTGTGCATTTACAATATTCATTGATTTTTGCCATTGAAAAACATGTTTTTCATATACCAGAAATGTTTGAAGCTACTGACTGAATGAAAGGAGCTGGCATCTCACTCTCTTTGAATCTTCTTTATCATGCTAGGATTAGCAGGAAAAAGCTAAAAATTTCAGAATTGCACCGTGCAATGTGGAGATATTACTGTTTGTGCATTTACAATATTCATTGATTTTTGCCATTGAAAAACATGTTTTTCATATACCAGAAATGTTTGAAGCTACTGACTGAATGAAAGGAGCTGGCATCTCACTCTCTTTGAATCTTCTTTATCATGCTAGGATTAGCAGGAAAAAGCTAAAAATTTCAGAATTGCACCTTGCAATGTGGAGATATTACTGTTTGTGCATTTACAATATTCATTGATTTTTGCCATTGAAAAACATGTTTTTCATATACCAGAAATGTTTGAAGCTACTGACTGAATGAAAGGAGCTGGCATCTCACTCTCTTTGAATCTTCTTTATCATGCTAGGATTAACAGGAAAAAGCTAAAAATTTCAGAATTGCACCTTGCAATGTGGAGATATTACTGTTTGTGCATTTACAATATTCATTGATTTTTGCCATTGAAAAACATGTTTTTCATATACCAGAAATGTTTGAAGCTACTGACTGAATGAAAGGAGCTGGCATCTCACTCTCTTTGAATCTTCTTTATCATGCTAGGATTAGCAGGAAAAAGCAAAAAATTTCAGAATTGCACCTTGCAATGTGGAGATATTACTGTTTGTGCATTTACAATATTCATTGATTTTTGCCATTGAAAAACATGTTTTTCATATACCAGAAATGTTTGAAGCTACTGACTGAATGAAAGGAGCTGGCATCTCACTCTCTTTGAATCTTCTTTATCATGCTAGGATTAACAGGAAAAAGCAAAAAATTTCAGAATTGCACCATGCAATGTGGAGATATTACTGTTTGTGCATTTACAATATTCATTGATTTTTGCCATTGAAAAACATGTTTTTCATATACCAGAAATGTTTGAAGCTACTGACTGAATGAAAGGAGCTGGCATCTCACTCTCTTTGAATCTTCTTTATCATGCTAGGATTAGCAGGAAAAAGCTAAAAATTTCAGAATTGCACCGTGCAATGTGGAGATATTACTGTTTGTGCATTTACAATATTCATTGATTTTTGCCATTGAAAAACATGTTTTTCATATACCAGAAATGTTTGAAGCTACTGACTGAATGAAAGGAGCTGGCATCTCACTCTCTTTGAATCTTCTTTATCATGCTAGGATTAACAGGAAAAATCAAAAAATTTCAGAATTGCACCTTGCAATGTGGAGATATTACTGTTTGTGCATTTACAATATTCATTGATTTTTGCCATTGAAAAACATGTTTTTCATATACCAGAAATGTTTGAAGCTACTGACTGAATGAAAGGAGCTGGCATCTCACTCTCTTTGAATCTTCTTTATCATGCTAGGATTAGCAGGAAAAAGCTAAAAATTTCAGAATTGCACCGTGCAATGTGGAGATATTACTGTTTGTGCATTTACAATATTCATTGATTTTTGCCATTGAAAAACGTCCAGAAATGTTTGAAGCTACTGACTGAATGAAAGGAGCTGGCATCTCACTCTCTTTGAATCTTCTTTATCATGCTAGGATTAACAGGAAAAAGCAAAAAATTTCAGAATTGCACCTTGCAATGTGGAGATATTACTGTTTGTGCATTTACAATATTCATTGATTTTTGCCATTGAAAAACATGTTTTTCATATACCAGAAATGTTTGAAGCTACTGACTGAATGAAAGGAGCTGGCATCTCACTCTCTTTGAATCTTCTTTATCATGCTAGGATTAGCAGGAAAAAGCTAAAAATTTCAGAATTGCACCGTGCAATGTGGAGATATTACTGTTTGTGCATTTACAATATTCATTGATTTTTGCCATTGAAAAACATGTTTTTCATATACCAGAAATGTTTGAAGCTACTGACTGAATGAAAGGAGCTGGCATCTCACTCTCTTTGAATCTTCTTTATCATGCTAGGATTAGCAGGAAAAAGCTAAAAATTTCAGAATTGCACCTTGCAATGTGGAGATATTACTGTTTGTGCATTTACAATATTCATTGATTTTTGCCATTGAAAAACATGTTTTTCATATACCAGAAATGTTTGAAGCTACTGACTGAATGAAAGGAGCTGGCATCTCACTCTCTTTGAATCTTCTTTATCATGCTAGGATTAACAGGAAAAAGCTAAAAATTTCAGAATTGCACCTTGCAATGTGGAGATATTACTGTTTGTGCATTTACAATATTCATTGATTTTTGCCATTGAAAAACATGTTTTTCATATACCAGAAATGTTTGAAGCTACTGACTGAATGAAAGGAGCTGGCATCTCACTCTCTTTGAATCTTCTTTATCATGCTAGGATTAGCAGGAAAAAGCAAAAAATTTCAGAATTGCACCTTGCAATGTGGAGATATTACTGTTTGTGCATTTACAATATTCATTGATTTTTGCCATTGAAAAACATGTTTTTCATATACCAGAAATGTTTGAAGCTACTGACTGAATGAAAGGAGCTGGCATCTCACTCTCTTTGAATCTTCTTTATCATGCTAGGATTAACAGGAAAAAGCAAAAAATTTCAGAATTGCACCTTGCAATGTGGAGATATTACTGTTTGTGCATTTACAATATTCATTGATTTTTGCCATTGAAAAACATGTTTTTCATATACCAGAAATGTTTGAAGCTACTGACTGAATGAAAGGAGCTGGCATCTCACTCTCTTTGAATCTTCTTTATCATGCTAGGATTAGCAGGAAAAAGCTAAAAATTTCAGAATTGCACCGTGCAATGTGGAGATATTACTGTTTGTGCATTTACAATATTCATTGATTTTTGCCATTGAAAAACATGTTTTTCATATACCAGAAATGTTTGAAGCTACTGACTGAATGAAAGGAGCTGGCATCTCACTCTCTTTGAATCTTCTTTATCATGCTAGGATTAGCAGGAAAAAGCTAAAAATTTCAGAATTGCACCTTGCAATGTGGAGATATTACTGTTTGTGCATTTACAATATTCATTGATTTTTGCCATTGAAAAACATGTTTTTCATATACCAGAAATGTTTGAAGCTACTGACTGAATGAAAGGAGCTGGCATCTCACTCTCTTTGAATCTTCTTTATCATGCTAGGATTAACAGGAAAAAGCTAAAAATTTCAGAATTGCACCTTGCAATGTGGAGATATTACTGTTTGTGCATTTACAATATTCATTGATTTTTGCCATTGAAAAACATGTTTTTCATATACCAGAAATGTTTGAAGCTACTGACTGAATGAAAGGAGCTGGCATCTCACTCTCTTTGAATCTTCTTTATCATGCTAGGATTAGCAGGAAAAAGCAAAAAATTTCAGAATTGCACCTTGCAATGTGGAGATATTACTGTTTGTGCATTTACAATATTCATTGATTTTTGCCATTGAAAAACATGTTTTTCATATACCAGAAATGTTTGAAGCTACTGACTGAATGAAAGGAGCTGGCATCTCACTCTCTTTGAATCTTCTTTATCATGCTAGGATTAACAGGAAAAAGCAAAAAATTTCAGAATTGCACCGTGCAATGTGGAGATATTACTGTTTGTGCATTTACAATATTCATTGATTTTTGCCATTGAAAAACATGTTTTTCATATACCAGAAATGTTTGAAGCTACTGACTGAATGAAAGGAGCTGGCATCTCACTCTCTTTGAATCTTCTTTATCATGCTAGGATTAGCAGGAAAAAGCTAAAAATTTCAGAATTGCACCGTGCAATGTGGAGATATTACTGTTTGTGCATTTACAATATTCATTGATTTTTGCCATTGAAAAACATGTTTTTCATATACCAGAAATGTTTGAAGCTACTGACTGAATGAAAGGAGCTGGCATCTCACTCTCTTTGAATCTTCTTTATCATGCTAGGATTAACAGGAAAAAGCAAAAAATTTCAGAATTGCACCTTGCAATGTGGAGATATTACTGTTTGTGCATTTACAATATTCATTGATTTTTGCCATTGAAAAACATGTTTTTCATATACCAGAAATGTTTGAAGCTACTGACTGAATGAAAGGAGCTGGCATCTCACTCTCTTTGAATCTTCTTTATCATGCTAGGATTAGCAGGAAAAAGCAAAAAATTTCAGAATTGCACCGTGCAATGTGGAGATATTACTGTTTGTGCATTTACAATATTCATTGATTTTTGCCATTGAAAAACGTCCAGAAATGTTTGAAGCTACTGACTGAATGAAAGGAGCTGGCATCTCACTCTCTTTGAATCTTCTTTATCATGCTAGGATTAGCAGGAAAAAGCTAAAAATTTCAGAATTGCACCTTGCAATGTGGAGATATTACTGTTTGTGCATTTACAATATTCATTGATTTTTGCCATTGAAAAACATGTTTTTCATATACCAGAAATGTTTGAAGCTACTGACTGAATGAAAGGAGCTGGCATCTCACTCTCTTTGAATCTTCTTTATCATGCTAGGATTAACAGGAAAAAGCAAAAAATTTCAGAATTGCACCTTGCAATGTGGAGATATTACTGTTTGTGCATTTACAATATTCATTGATTTTTGCCATTGAAAAACATGTTTTTCATATACCAGAAATATTTGAAGCTACTGACTGAATGAAAGGAGCTGGCATCTCACTCTCTTTGAATCTTCTTTATCATGCTAGGATTAGCAGGAAAAAGCTAAAAATTTCAGAATTGCACCGTGCAATGTGGAGATATTACTGTTTGTGCATTTACAATATTCATTGATTTTTGCCATTGAAAAACATGTTTTTCATATACCAGAAATGTTTGAAGCTACTGACTGAATGAAAGGAGCTGGCATCTCACTCTCTTTGAATCTTCTTTATCATGCTAGGATTAACAGGAAAAAGCTAAAAATTTCAGAATTGCACCTTGCAATGTGGAGATATTACTGTTTGTGCATTTACAATATTCATTGATTTTTGCCATTGAAAAACATGTTTTTCATATACCAGAAATGTTTGAAGCTACTGACTGAATGAAAGGAGCTGGCATCTCACTCTCTTTGAATCTTCTTTATCATGCTAGGATTAGCAGGAAAAAGCAAAAAATTTCAGAATTGCACCGTGCAATGTGGAGATATTACTGTTTGTGCATTTACAATATTCATTGATTTTTGCCATTGAAAAACGTCCAGAAATGTTTGAAGCTACTGACTGAATGAAAGGAGCTGGCATCTCACTCTCTTTGAATCTTCTTTATCATGCTAGGATTAACAGGAAAAAGCTAAAAATTTCAGAATTGCACCGTGCAATGTGGAGATATTACTGTTTGTGCATTTACAATATTCATTGATTTTTGCCATTGAAAAACGTCCAGAAATGTTTGAAGCTACTGACTGAATGAAAGGAGCTGGCATCTCACTCTCTTTGAATCTTCTTTATCATGCTAGGATTAGCAGGAAAAAGCAAAAAATTTCAGAATTGCACCGTGCAATGTGGAGATATTACTGTTTGTGCATTTACAATATTCATTGATTTTTGCCATTGAAAAACGTCCAGAAATGTTTGAAGCTACTGACTGAATGAAAGGAGCTGGCATCTCACTCTCTTTGAATCTTCTTTATCATGCTAGGATTAGCAGGAAAAAGCAAAAAATTTCAGAATTGCACCGTGCAATGTGGAGATATTACTGTTTGTGCATTTACAATATTCATTGATTTTTGCCATTGAAAAACGTCCAGAAATGTTTGAAGCTACTGACTGAATGAAAGGAGCTGGCATCTCACTCTCTTTGAATCTTCTTTATCATGCTAGGATTAACAGGAAAAAGCTAAAAATTTCAGAATTGCACCTTGCAATGTGGAGATATTACTGTTTGTGCATTTACAATATTCATTGATTTTTGCCATTGAAAAACATGTTTTTCATATACCAGAAATGTTTGAAGCTACTGACTGAATGAAAGGAGCTGGCATCTCACTCTCTTTGAATCTTCTTTATCATGCTAGGATTAACAGGAAAAAGCTAAAAATTTCAGAATTGCACCGTGCAATGTGGAGATATTACTGTTTGTGCATTTACAATATTCATTGATTTTTGCCATTGAAAAACATGTTTTTCATATACCAGAAATGTTTGAAGCTACTGACTGAATGAAAGGAGCTGGCATCTCACTCTCTTTGAATCTTCTTTATCATGCTAGGATTAGCAGGAAAAAGCAAAAAATTTCAGAATTGCACCGTGCAATGTGGAGATATTACTGTTTGTGCATTTACAATATTCATTGATTTTTGCCATTGAAAAACATGTTTTTCATATACCAGAAATGTTTGAAGCTACTGACTGAATGAAAGGAGCTGGCATCTCACTCTCTTTGAATCTTCTTTATCATGCTAGGATTAACAGGAAAAAGCTAAAAATTTCAGAATTGCACCGTGCAATGTGGAGATATTACTGTTTGTGCATTTACAATATTCATTGATTTTTGCCATTGAAAAACATGTTTTTCATATACCAGAAATGTTTGAAGCTACTGACTGAATGAAAGGAGCTGGCATCTCACTCTCTTTGAATCTTCTTTATCATGCTAGGATTAGCAGGAAAAAGCAAAAAATTTCAGAATTGCACCTTGCAATGTGGAGATATTACTGTTTGTGCATTTACAATATTCATTGATTTTTGCCATTGAAAAACATGTTTTTCATATACCAGAAATGTTTGAAGCTACTGACTGAATGAAAGGAGCTGGCATCTCACTCTCTTTGAATCTTCTTTATCATGCTAGGATTAACAGGAAAAAGCAAAAAATTTCAGAATTGCACCTTGCAATGTGGAGATATTACTGTTTGTGCATTTACAATATTCATTGATTTTTGCCATTGAAAAACGTCCAGAAATGTTTGAAGCTACTGACTGAATGAAAGGAGCTGGCATCTCACTCTCTTTGAATCTTCTTTATCATGCTAGGATTAGCAGGAAAAAGCAAAAAATTTCAGAATTGCACCGTGCAATGTGGAGATATTACTGTTTGTGCATTTACAATATTCATTGATTTTTGCCATTGAAAAACATGTTTTTCATATACCAGAAATGTTTGAAGCTACTGACTGAATGAAAGGAGCTGGCATCTCACTCTCTTTGAATCTTCTTTATCATGCTAGGATTAACAGGAAAAAGCAAAAAATTTCAGAATTGCACCTTGCAATGTGGAGATATTACTGTTTGTGCATTTACAATATTCATTGATTTTTGCCATTGAAAAACATGTTTTTCATATACCAGAAATGTTTGAAGCTACTGACTGAATGAAAGGAGCTGGCATCTCACTCTCTTTGAATCTTCTTTATCATGCTAGGATTAGCAGGAAAAAGCTAAAAATTTCAGAATTGCACCTTGCAATGTGGAGATATTACTGTTTGTGCATTTACAATATTCATTGATTTTTGCCATTGAAAAACATGTTTTTCATATACCAGAAATGTTTGAAGCTACTGACTGAATGAAAGGAGCTGGCATCTCACTCTCTTTGAATCTTCTTTATCATGCTAGGATTAGCAGGAAAAAGCAAAAAATTTCAGAATTGCACCGTGCAATGTGGAGATATTACTGTTTGTGCATTTACAATATTCATTGATTTTTGCCATTGAAAAACATGTTTTTCATATACCAGAAATGTTTGAAGCTACTGACTGAATGAAAGGAGCTGGCATCTCACTCTCTTTGAATCTTCTTTATCATGCTAGGATTAGCAGGAAAAAGCTAAAAATTTCAGAATTGCACCGTGCAATGTGGAGATATTACTGTTTGTGCATTTACAATATTCATTGATTTTTGCCATTGAAAAACGTCCAGAAATGTTTGAAGCTACTGACTGAATGAAAGGAGCTGGCATCTCACTCTCTTTGAATCTTCTTTATCATGCTAGGATTAGCAGGAAAAAGCTAAAAATTTCAGAATTGCACGGCGCAATGTGGAGATATTACTGTTTGTGCATTTACAATATTCATTGATTTTTGCCATTGAAAAACATGTTTTTCATATACCAGAAATGTTTGAAGCTACTGACTGAATGAAAGGAGCTGGCATCTCACTCTCTTTGAATCTTCTTTATCATGCTAGGATTAACAGGAAAAAGCAAAAAATTTCAGAATTGCACCGTGCAATGTGGAGATATTACTGTTTGTGCATTTACAATATTCATTGATTTTTGCCATTGAAAAACATGTTTTTCATATACCAGAAATGTTTGAAGCTACTGACTGAATGAAAGGAGCTGGCATCTCACTCTCTTTGAATCTTCTTTATCATGCTAGGATTAACAGGAAAAAGCTAAAAATTTCAGAATTGCACCGTGCAATGTGGAGATATTACTGTTTGTGCATTTACAATATTCATTGATTTTTGCCATTGAAAAACATGTTTTTCATATACCAGAAATGTTTGAAGCTACTGACTGAATGAAAGGAGCTGGCATCTCACTCTCTTTGAATCTTCTTTATCATGCTAGGATTAGCAGGAAAAAGCAAAAAATTTCAGAATTGCACCTTGCAATGTGGAGATATTACTGTTTGTGCATTTACAATATTCATTGATTTTTGCCATTGAAAAACGTCCAGAAATGTTTGAAGCTACTGACTGAATGAAAGGAGCTGGCATCTCACTCTCTTTGAATCTTCTTTATCATGCTAGGATTAACAGGAAAAAGCTAAAAATTTCAGAATTGCACCGTGCAATGTGGAGATATTACTGTTTGTGCATTTACAATATTCATTGATTTTTGCCATTGAAAAACATGTTTTTCATATACCAGAAATGTTTGAAGCTACTGACTGAATGAAAGGAGCTGGCATCTCACTCTCTTTGAATCTTCTTTATCATGCTAGGATTAACAGGAAAAAGCAAAAAATTTCAGAATTGCACCTTGCAATGTGGAGATATTACTGTTTGTGCATTTACAATATTCATTGATTTTTGCCATTGAAAAACATGTTTTTCATATACCAGAAATGTTTGAAGCTACTGACTGAATGAAAGGAGCTGGCATCTCACTCTCTTTGAATCTTCTTTATCATGCTAGGATTAGCAGGAAAAAGCAAAAAATTTCAGAATTGCACCGTGCAATGTGGAGATATTACTGTTTGTGCATTTACAATATTCATTGATTTTTGCCATTGAAAAACATGTTTTTCATATACCAGAAATGTTTGAAGCTACTGACTGAATGAAAGGAGCTGGCATCTCACTCTCTTTGAATCTTCTTTATCATGCTAGGATTAGCAGGAAAAAGCTAAAAATTTCAGAATTGCACCGTGCAATGTGGAGATATTACTGTTTGTGCATTTACAATATTCATTGATTTTTGCCATTGAAAAACGTCCAGAAATGTTTGAAGCTACTGACTGAATGAAAGGAGCTGGCATCTCACTCTCTTTGAATCTTCTTTATCATGCTAGGATTAGCAGGAAAAAGCTAAAAATTTCAGAATTGCACGGCGCAATGTGGAGATATTACTGTTTGTGCATTTACAATATTCATTGATTTTTGCCATTGAAAAACATGTTTTTCATATACCAGAAATGTTTGAAGCTACTGACTGAATGAAAGGAGCTGGCATCTCACTCTCTTTGAATCTTCTTTATCATGCTAGGATTAACAGGAAAAAGCAAAAAATTTCAGAATTGCACCGTGCAATGTGGAGATATTACTGTTTGTGCATTTACAATATTCATTGATTTTTGCCATTGAAAAACATGTTTTTCATATACCAGAAATGTTTGAAGCTACTGACTGAATGAAAGGAGCTGGCATCTCACTCTCTTTGAATCTTCTTTATCATGCTAGGATTAACAGGAAAAAGCTAAAAATTTCAGAATTGCACCGTGCAATGTGGAGATATTACTGTTTGTGCATTTACAATATTCATTGATTTTTGCCATTGAAAAACATGTTTTTCATATACCAGAAATGTTTGAAGCTACTGACTGAATGAAAGGAGCTGGCATCTCACTCTCTTTGAATCTTCTTTATCATGCTAGGATTAGCAGGAAAAAGCAAAAAATTTCAGAATTGCACCTTGCAATGTGGAGATATTACTGTTTGTGCATTTACAATATTCATTGATTTTTGCCATTGAAAAACGTCCAGAAATGTTTGAAGCTACTGACTGAATGAAAGGAGCTGGCATCTCACTCTCTTTGAATCTTCTTTATCATGCTAGGATTAACAGGAAAAAGCTAAAAATTTCAGAATTGCACCGTGCAATGTGGAGATATTACTGTTTGTGCATTTACAATATTCATTGATTTTTGCCATTGAAAAACATGTTTTTCATATACCAGAAATGTTTGAAGCTACTGACTGAATGAAAGGAGCTGGCATCTCACTCTCTTTGAATCTTCTTTATCATGCTAGGATTAACAGGAAAAAGCAAAAAATTTCAGAATTGCACCTTGCAATGTGGAGATATTACTGTTTGTGCATTTACAATATTCATTGATTTTTGCCATTGAAAAACATGTTTTTCATATACCAGAAATGTTTGAAGCTACTGACTGAATGAAAGGAGCTGGCATCTCACTCTCTTTGAATCTTCTTTATCATGCTAGGATTAGCAGGAAAAAGCTAAAAATTTCAGAATTGCACCGTGCAATGTGGAGATATTACTGTTTGTGCATTTACAATATTCATTGATTTTTGCCATTGAAAAACATGTTTTTCATATACCAGAAATGTTTGAAGCTACTGACTGAATGAAAGGAGCTGGCATCTCACTCTCTTTGAATCTTCTTTATCATGCTAGGATTAGCAGGAAAAAGCTAAAAATTTCAGAATTGCACCTTGCAATGTGGAGATATTACTGTTTGTGCATTTACAATATTCATTGATTTTTGCCATTGAAAAACATGTTTTTCATATACCAGAAATGTTTGAAGCTACTGACTGAATGAAAGGAGCTGGCATCTCACTCTCTTTGAATCTTCTTTATCATGCTAGGATTAACAGGAAAAAGCTAAAAATTTCAGAATTGCACCTTGCAATGTGGAGATATTACTGTTTGTGCATTTACAATATTCATTGATTTTTGCCATTGAAAAACATGTTTTTCATATACCAGAAATGTTTGAAGCTACTGACTGAATGAAAGGAGCTGGCATCTCACTCTCTTTGAATCTTCTTTATCATGCTAGGATTAGCAGGAAAAAGCAAAAAATTTCAGAATTGCACCGTGCAATGTGGAGATATTACTGTTTGTGCATTTACAATATTCATTGATTTTTGCCATTGAAAAACATGTTTTTCATATACCAGAAATGTTTGAAGCTACTGACTGAATGAAAGGAGCTGGCATCTCACTCTCTTTGAATCTTCTTTATCATGCTAGGATTAACAGGAAAAAGCTAAAAATTTCAGAATTGCACCGTGCAATGTGGAGATATTACTGTTTGTGCATTTACAATATTCATTGATTTTTGCCATTGAAAAACATGTTTTTCATATACCAGAAATGTTTGAAGCTACTGACTGAATGAAAGGAGCTGGCATCTCACTCTCTTTGAATCTTCTTTATCATGCTAGGATTAGCAGGAAAAAGCAAAAAATTTCAGAATTGCACCTTGCAATGTGGAGATATTACTGTTTGTGCATTTACAATATTCATTGATTTTTGCCATTGAAAAACATGTTTTTCATATACCAGAAATGTTTGAAGCTACTGACTGAATGAAAGGAGCTGGCATCTCACTCTCTTTGAATCTTCTTTATCATGCTAGGATTAACAGGAAAAAGCAAAAAATTTCAGAATTGCACCTTGCAATGTGGAGATATTACTGTTTGTGCATTTACAATATTCATTGATTTTTGCCATTGAAAAACGTCCAGAAATGTTTGAAGCTACTGACTGAATGAAAGGAGCTGGCATCTCACTCTCTTTGAATCTTCTTTATCATGCTAGGATTAGCAGGAAAAAGCAAAAAATTTCAGAATTGCACCGTGCAATGTGGAGATATTACTGTTTGTGCATTTACAATATTCATTGATTTTTGCCATTGAAAAACATGTTTTTCATATACCAGAAATGTTTGAAGCTACTGACTGAATGAAAGGAGCTGGCATCTCACTCTCTTTGAATCTTCTTTATCATGCTAGGATTAACAGGAAAAAGCAAAAAATTTCAGAATTGCACCTTGCAATGTGGAGATATTACTGTTTGTGCATTTACAATATTCATTGATTTTTGCCATTGAAAAACATGTTTTTCATATACCAGAAATGTTTGAAGCTACTGACTGAATGAAAGGAGCTGGCATCTCACTCTCTTTGAATCTTCTTTATCATGCTAGGATTAGCAGGAAAAAGCTAAAAATTTCAGAATTGCACCTTGCAATGTGGAGATATTACTGTTTGTGCATTTACAATATTCATTGATTTTTGCCATTGAAAAACATGTTTTTCATATACCAGAAATGTTTGAAGCTACTGACTGAATGAAAGGAGCTGGCATCTCACTCTCTTTGAATCTTCTTTATCATGCTAGGATTAGCAGGAAAAAGCAAAAAATTTCAGAATTGCACCGTGCAATGTGGAGATATTACTGTTTGTGCATTTACAATATTCATTGATTTTTGCCATTGAAAAACATGTTTTTCATATACCAGAAATGTTTGAAGCTACTGACTGAATGAAAGGAGCTGGCATCTCACTCTCTTTGAATCTTCTTTATCATGCTAGGATTAGCAGGAAAAAGCTAAAAATTTCAGAATTGCACCGTGCAATGTGGAGATATTACTGTTTGTGCATTTACAATATTCATTGATTTTTGCCATTGAAAAACGTCCAGAAATGTTTGAAGCTACTGACTGAATGAAAGGAGCTGGCATCTCACTCTCTTTGAATCTTCTTTATCATGCTAGGATTAGCAGGAAAAAGCTAAAAATTTCAGAATTGCACCGTGCAATGTGGAGATATTACTGTTTGTGCATTTACAATATTCATTGATTTTTGCCATTGAAAAACATGTTTTTCATATACCAGAAATGTTTGAAGCTACTGACTGAATGAAAGGAGCTGGCATCTCACTCTCTTTGAATCTTCTTTATCATGCTAGGATTAACAGGAAAAAGCAAAAAATTTCAGAATTGCACCGTGCAATGTGGAGATATTACTGTTTGTGTATTTACAATATTCATTGATTTTTGCCATTGAAAAACATGTTTTTCATATACCAGAAATGTTTGAAGCTACTGACTGAATGAAAGGAGCTGGCATCTCACTCTCTTTGAATCTTCTTTATCATGCTAGGATTAACAGGAAAAAGCTAAAAATTTCAGAATTGCACCGTGCAATGTGGAGATATTACTGTTTGTGCATTTACAATATTCATTGATTTTTGCCATTGAAAAACATGTTTTTCATATACCAGAAATGTTTGAAGCTACTGACTGAATGAAAGGAGCTGGCATCTCACTCTCTTTGAATCTTCTTTATCATGCTAGGATTAGCAGGAAAAAGCAAAAAATTTCAGAATTGCACCTTGCAATGTGGAGATATTACTGTTTGTGCATTTACAATATTCATTGATTTTTGCCATTGAAAAACGTCCAGAAATGTTTGAAGCTACTGACTGAATGAAAGGAGCTGGCATCTCACTCTCTTTGAATCTTCTTTATCATGCTAGGATTAACAGGAAAAAGCTAAAAATTTCAGAATTGCACCGTGCAATGTGGAGATATTACTGTTTGTGCATTTACAATATTCATTGATTTTTGCCATTGAAAAACATGTTTTTCATATACCAGAAATGTTTGAAGCTACTGACTGAATGAAAGGAGCTGGCATCTCACTCTCTTTGAATCTTCTTTATCATGCTAGGATTAACAGGAAAAAGCAAAAAATTTCAGAATTGCACCTTGCAATGTGGAGATATTACTGTTTGTGCATTTACAATATTCATTGATTTTTGCCATTGAAAAACATGTTTTTCATATACCAGAAATGTTTGAAGCTACTGACTGAATGAAAGGAGCTGGCATCTCACTCTCTTTGAATCTTCTTTATCATGCTAGGATTAGCAGGAAAAAGCTAAAAATTTCAGAATTGCACCGTGCAATGTGGAGATATTACTGTTTGTGCATTTACAATATTCATTGATTTTTGCCATTGAAAAACATGTTTTTCATATACCAGAAATGTTTGAAGCTACTGACTGAATGAAAGGAGCTGGCATCTCACTCTCTTTGAATCTTCTTTATCATGCTAGGATTAGCAGGAAAAAGCTAAAAATTTCAGAATTGCACCTTGCAATGTGGAGATATTACTGTTTGTGCATTTACAATATTCATTGATTTTTGCCATTGAAAAACATGTTTTTCATATACCAGAAATGTTTGAAGCTACTGACTGAATGAAAGGAGCTGGCATCTCACTCTCTTTGAATCTTCTTTATCATGCTAGGATTAGCAGGAAAAAGCAAAAAATTTCAGAATTGCACCTTGCAATGTGGAGATATTACTGTTTGTGCATTTACAATATTCATTGATTTTTGCCATTGAAAAACATGTTTTTCATATACCAGAAATGTTTGAAGCTACTGACTGAATGAAAGGAGCTGGCATCTCACTCTCTTTGAATCTTCTTTATCATGCTAGGATTAACAGGAAAAAGCAAAAAATTTCAGAATTGCACCTTGCAATGTGGAGATATTACTGTTTGTGCATTTACAATATTCATTGATTTTTGCCATTGAAAAACGTCCAGAAATGTTTGAAGCTACTGACTGAATGAAAGGAGCTGGCATCTCACTCTCTTTGAATCTTCTTTATCATGCTAGGATTAGCAGGAAAAAGCAAAAAATTTCAGAATTGCACCGTGCAATGTGGAGATATTACTGTTTGTGCATTTACAATATTCATTGATTTTTGCCATTGAAAAACATGTTTTTCATATACCAGAAATGTTTGAAGCTACTGACTGAATGAAAGGAGCTGGCATCTCACTCTCTTTGAATCTTCTTTATCATGCTAGGATTAACAGGAAAAAGCAAAAAATTTCAGAATTGCACCTTGCAATGTGGAGATATTACTGTTTGTGCATTTACAATATTCATTGATTTTTGCCATTGAAAAACATGTTTTTCATATACCAGAAATGTTTGAAGCTACTGACTGAATGAAAGGAGCTGGCATCTCACTCTCTTTGAATCTTCTTTATCATGCTAGGATTAGCAGGAAAAAGCTAAAAATTTCAGAATTGCACCTTGCAATGTGGAGATATTACTGTTTGTGCATTTACAATATTCATTGATTTTTGCCATTGAAAAACATGTTTTTCATATACCAGAAATGTTTGAAGCTACTGACTGAATGAAAGGAGCTGGCATCTCACTCTCTTTGAATCTTCTTTATCATGCTAGGATTAGCAGGAAAAAGCAAAAAATTTCAGAATTGCACCGTGCAATGTGGAGATATTACTGTTTGTGCATTTACAATATTCATTGATTTTTGCCATTGAAAAACATGTTTTTCATATACCAGAAATGTTTGAAGCTACTGACTGAATGAAAGGAGCTGGCATCTCACTCTCTTTGAATCTTCTTTATCATGCTAGGATTAGCAGGAAAAAGCTAAAAATTTCAGAATTGCACCGTGCAATGTGGAGATATTACTGTTTGTGCATTTACAATATTCATTGATTTTTGCCATTGAAAAACGTCCAGAAATGTTTGAAGCTACTGACTGAATGAAAGGAGCTGGCATCTCACTCTCTTTGAATCTTCTTTATCATGCTAGGATTAGCAGGAAAAAGCTAAAAATTTCAGAATTGCACCGTGCAATGTGGAGATATTACTGTTTGTGCATTTACAATATTCATTGATTTTTGCCATTGAAAAACATGTTTTTCATATACCAGAAATGTTTGAAGCTACTGACTGAATGAAAGGAGCTGGCATCTCACTCTCTTTGAATCTTCTTTATCATGCTAGGATTAACAGGAAAAAGCAAAAAATTTCAGAATTGCACCGTGCAATGTGGAGATATTACTGTTTGTGTATTTACAATATTCATTGATTTTTGCCATTGAAAAACATGTTTTTCATATACCAGAAATGTTTGAAGCTACTGACTGAATGAAAGGAGCTGGCATCTCACTCTCTTTGAATCTTCTTTATCATGCTAGGATTAACAGGAAAAAGCTAAAAATTTCAGAATTGCACCGTGCAATGTGGAGATATTACTGTTTGTGCATTTACAATATTCATTGATTTTTGCCATTGAAAAACATGTTTTTCATATACCAGAAATGTTTGAAGCTACTGACTGAATGAAAGGAGCTGGCATCTCACTCTCTTTGAATCTTCTTTATCATGCTAGGATTAGCAGGAAAAAGCAAAAAATTTCAGAATTGCACCTTGCAATGTGGAGATATTACTGTTTGTGCATTTACAATATTCATTGATTTTTGCCATTGAAAAACGTCCAGAAATGTTTGAAGCTACTGACTGAATGAAAGGAGCTGGCATCTCACTCTCTTTGAATCTTCTTTATCATGCTAGGATTAACAGGAAAAAGCTAAAAATTTCAGAATTGCACCGTGCAATGTGGAGATATTACTGTTTGTGCATTTACAATATTCATTGATTTTTGCCATTGAAAAACATGTTTTTCATATACCAGAAATGTTTGAAGCTACTGACTGAATGAAAGGAGCTGGCATCTCACTCTCTTTGAATCTTCTTTATCATGCTAGGATTAACAGGAAAAAGCAAAAAATTTCAGAATTGCACCTTGCAATGTGGAGATATTACTGTTTGTGCATTTACAATATTCATTGATTTTTGCCATTGAAAAACATGTTTTTCATATACCAGAAATGTTTGAAGCTACTGACTGAATGAAAGGAGCTGGCATCTCACTCTCTTTGAATCTTCTTTATCATGCTAGGATTAGCAGGAAAAAGCTAAAAATTTCAGAATTGCACCGTGCAATGTGGAGATATTACTGTTTGTGCATTTACAATATTCATTGATTTTTGCCATTGAAAAACATGTTTTTCATATACCAGAAATGTTTGAAGCTACTGACTGAATGAAAGGAGCTGGCATCTCACTCTCTTTGAATCTTCTTTATCATGCTAGGATTAGCAGGAAAAAGCTAAAAATTTCAGAATTGCACCTTGCAATGTGGAGATATTACTGTTTGTGCATTTACAATATTCATTGATTTTTGCCATTGAAAAACATGTTTTTCATATACCAGAAATGTTTGAAGCTACTGACTGAATGAAAGGAGCTGTCATCTCACTCTCTTTGAATCTTCTTTATCATGCTAGGATTAACAGGAAAAAGCTAAAAATTTCAGAATTGCACCTTGCAATGTGGAGATATTACTGTTTGTGCATTTACAATATTCATTGATTTTTGCCATTGAAAAACATGTTTTTCATATACCAGAAATGTTTGAAGCTACTGACTGAATGAAAGGAGCTGGCATCTCACTCTCTTTGAATCTTCTTTATCATGCTAGGATTAGCAGGAAAAAGCAAAAAATTTCAGAATTGCACCTTGCAATGTGGAGATATTACTGTTTGTGCATTTACAATATTCATTGATTTTTGCCATTGAAAAACATGTTTTTCATATACCAGAAATGTTTGAAGCTACTGACTGAATGAAAGGAGCTGGCATCTCACTCTCTTTGAATCTTCTTTATCATGCTAGGATTAACAGGAAAAAGCAAAAAATTTCAGAATTGCACCATGCAATGTGGAGATATTACTGTTTGTGCATTTACAATATTCATTGATTTTTGCCATTGAAAAACATGTTTTTCATATACCAGAAATGTTTGAAGCTACTGACTGAATGAAAGGAGCTGGCATCTCACTCTCTTTGAATCTTCTTTATCATGCTAGGATTAGCAGGAAAAAGCTAAAAATTTCAGAATTGCACCGTGCAATGTGGAGATATTACTGTTTGTGCATTTACAATATTCATTGATTTTTGCCATTGAAAAACATGTTTTTCATATACCAGAAATGTTTGAAGCTACTGACTGAATGAAAGGAGCTGGCATCTCACTCTCTTTGAATCTTCTTTATCATGCTAGGATTAACAGGAAAAAGCAAAAAATTTCAGAATTGCACCTTGCAATGTGGAGATATTACTGTTTGTGCATTAACAATATTCATTGATTTTTGCCATTGAAAAACATGTTTTTCATATACCAGAAATGTTTGAAGCTACTGACTGAATGAAAGGAGCTGGCATCTCACTCTCTTTGAATCTTCTTTATCATGCTAGGATTAGCAGGAAAAAGCTAAAAATTTCAGAATTGCACCGTGCAATGTGGAGATATTACTATTTGTGCATTTACAATATTCATTGATTTTTGCCATTGAAAAACGTCCAGAAATGTTTGAAGCTACTGACTGAATGAAAGGAGCTGGCATCTCACTCTCTTTGAATCTTCTTTATCATGCTAGGATTAACAGGAAAAAGCAAAAAATTTCAGAATTGCACCTTGCAATGTGGAGATATTACTGTTTGTGCATTTACAATATTCATTGATTTTTGCCATTGAAAAACATGTTTTTCATATACCAGAAATGTTTGAAGCTACTGACTGAATGAAAGGAGCTGGCATCTCACTCTCTTTGAATCTTCTTTATCATGCTAGGATTAGCAGGAAAAAGCTAAAAATTTCAGAATTGCACCGTGCAATGTGGAGATATTACTGTTTGTGCATTTACAATATTCATTGATTTTTGCCATTGAAAAACATGTTTTTCATATACCAGAAATGTTTGAAGCTACTGACTGAATGAAAGGAGCTGGCATCTCACTCTCTTTGAATCTTCTTTATCATGCTAGGATTAGCAGGAAAAAGCTAAAAATTTCAGAATTGCACCTTGCAATGTGGAGATATTACTGTTTGTGCATTTACAATATTCATTGATTTTTGCCATTGAAAAACATGTTTTTCATATACCAGAAATGTTTGAAGCTACTGACTGAATGAAAGGAGCTGGCATCTCACTCTCTTTGAATCTTCTTTATCATGCTAGGATTAACAGGAAAAAGCTAAAAATTTCAGAATTGCACCTTGCAATGTGGAGATATTACTGTTTGTGCATTTACAATATTCATTGATTTTTGCCATTGAAAAACATGTTTTTCATATACCAGAAATGTTTGAAGCTACTGACTGAATGAAAGGAGCTGGCATCTCACTCTCTTTGAATCTTCTTTATCATGCTAGGATTAGCAGGAAAAAGCAAAAAATTTCAGAATTGCACCTTGCAATGTGGAGATATTACTGTTTGTGCATTTACAATATTCATTGATTTTTGCCATTGAAAAACATGTTTTTCATATACCAGAAATGTTTGAAGCTACTGACTGAATGAAAGGAGCTGGCATCTCACTCTCTTTGAATCTTCTTTATCATGCTAGGATTAACAGGAAAAAGCAAAAAATTTCAGAATTGCACCGTGCAATGTGGAGATATTACTGTTTGTGCATTTACAATATTCATTGATTTTTGCCATTGAAAAACATGTTTTTCATATACCAGAAATGTTTGAAGCTACTGACTGAATGAAAGGAGCTGGCATCTCACTCTCTTTGAATCTTCTTTATCATGCTAGGATTAGCAGGAAAAAGCTAAAAATTTCAGAATTGCACCGTGCAATGTGGAGATATTACTGTTTGTGCATTTACAATATTCATTGATTTTTGCCATTGAAAAACATGTTTTTCATATACCAGAAATGTTTGAAGCTACTGACTGAATGAAAGGAGCTGGCATCTCACTCTCTTTGAATCTTCTTTATCATGCTAGGATTAACAGGAAAAAGCAAAAAATTTCAGAATTGCACCTTGCAATGTGGAGATATTACTGTTTGTGCATTTACAATATTCATTGATTTTTGCCATTGAAAAACATGTTTTTCATATACCAGAAATGTTTGAAGCTACTGACTGAATGAAAGGAGCTGGCATCTCACTCTCTTTGAATCTTCTTTATCATGCTAGGATTAGCAGGAAAAAGCTAAAAATTTCAGAATTGCACCGTGCAATGTGGAGATATTACTGTTTGTGCATTTACAATATTCATTGATTTTTGCCATTGAAAAACGTCCAGAAATGTTTGAAGCTACTGACTGAATGAAAGGAGCTGGCATCTCACTCTCTTTGAATCTTCTTTATCATGCTAGGATTAACAGGAAAAAGCAAAAAATTTCAGAATTGCACCTTGCAATGTGGAGATATTACTGTTTGTGCATTTACAATATTCATTGATTTTTGAAATTGAAAAACGTCCAGAAATGTTTGAAGCTACTGACTGAATGAAAGGAGCTGGCATCTCACTCTCTTTGAATCTTCTTTATCATGCTAGGATTAGCAGGAAAAAGCAAAAAATTTCAGAATTGCACCGTGCAATGTGGAGATATTACTGTTTGTGCATTTACAATATTCATTGATTTTTGCCATTGAAAAACATGTTTTTCATATACCAGAAATGTTTGAAGCTACTGACTGAATGAAAGGAGCTGGCATCTCACTCTCTTTGAATCTTCTTTATCATGCTAGGATTAACAGGAAAAAGCAAAAAATTTCAGAATTGCACCTTGCAATGTGGAGATATTACTGTTTGTGCATTTACAATATTCATTGATTTTTGCCATTGAAAAACATGTTTTTCATATACCAGAAATGTTTGAAGCTACTGACTGAATGAAAGGAGCTGGCATCTCACTCTCTTTGAATCTTCTTTATCATGCTAGGATTAGCAGGAAAAAGCTAAAAATTTCAGAATTGCACCGTGCAATGTGGAGATATTACTGTTTGTGCATTTACAATATTCATTGATTTTTGCCATTGAAAAACGTCCAGAAATGTTTGAAGCTACTGACTGAATGAAAGGAGCTGGCATCTCACTCTCTTTGAATCTTCTTTATCATGCTAGGATTAACAGGAAAAAGCAAAAAATTTCAGAATTGCACCTTGCAATGTGGAGATATTACTGTTTGTGCATTTACAATATTCATTGATTTTTGCCATTGAAAAACATGTTTTTCATATACCAGAAATGTTTGAAGCTACTGACTGAATGAAAGGAGCTGGCATCTCACTCTCTTTGAATCTTCTTTATCATGCTAGGATTAACAGGAAAAAGCAAAAAATTTCAGAATTGCACCGTGCAATGTGGAGATATTACTGTTTGTGCATTTACAATATTCATTGATTTTTGCCATTGAAAAACGTCCAGAAATGTTTGAAGCTACTGACTGAATGAAAGGAGCTGGCATCTCACTCTCTTTGAATCTTCTTTATCATGCTAGGATTAACAGGAAAAAGCAAAAAATTTCAGAATTGCACCTTGCAATGTGGAGATATTACTGTTTGTGCATTTACAATATTCATTGATTTTTGCCATTGAAAAACATGTTTTTCATATACCAGAAATGTTTGAAGCTACTGACTGAATGAAAGGAGCTGGCATCTCACTCTCTTTGAATCTTCTTTATCATGCTAGGATTAACAGGAAAAAGCAAAAAATTTCAGAATTGCACCTTGCAATGTGGAGATATTACTGTTTGTGCATTTACAATATTCATTGATTTTTGCCATTGAAAAACATGTTTTTCATATACCAGAAATGTTTGAAGCTACTGACTGAATGAAAGGAGCTGGCATCTCACTCTCTTTGAATCTTCTTTATCATGCTAGGATTAGCAGGAAAAAGCTAAAAATTTCAGAATTGCACCGTGCAATGTGGAGATATTACTGTTTGTGCATTTACAATATTCATTGATTTTTGCCATTGAAAAACGTCCAGAAATGTTTGAAGCTACTGACTGAATGAAAGGAGCTGGCATCTCACTCTCTTTGAATCTTCTTTATCATGCTAGGATTAGCAGGAAAAAGCAAAAAATTTCAGAATTGCACCGTGCAATGTGGAGATATTACTGTTTGTGCATTTACAATATTCATTGATTTTTGCCATTGAAAAACATGTTTTTCATATACCAGAAATGTTTGAAGCTACTGACTGAATGAAAGGAGCTGGCATCTCACTCTCTTTGAATCTTCTTTATCATGCTAGGATTAACAGGAAAAAGCAAAAAATTTCAGAATTGCACCTTGCAATGTGGAGATATTACTGTTTGTGCATTTACAATATTCATTGATTTTTGCCATTGAAAAACATGTTTTTCATATACCAGAAATGTTTGAAGCTACTGACTGAATGAAAGGAGCTGGCATCTCACTCTCTTTGAATCTTCTTTATCATGCTAGGATTAGCAGGAAAAAGCTAAAAATTTCAGAATTGCACCGTGCAATGTGGAGATATTACTGTTTGTGCATTTACAATATTCATTGATTTTTGCCATTGAAAAACGTCCAGAAATGTTTGAAGCTACTGACTGAATGAAAGGAGCTGGCATCTCACTCTCTTTGAATCTTCTTTATCATGCTAGGATTAGCAGGAAAAAGCTAAAAATTTCAGAATTGCACCGTGCAATGTGGAGATATTACTGTTTGTGCATTTACAATATTCATTGATTTTTGCCATTGAAAAACGTCCAGAAATGTTTGAAGCTACTGACTGAATGAAAGGAGCTGGCATCTCACTCTCTTTGAATCTTCTTTATCATGCTAGGATTAACAGGAAAAAGCAAAAAATTTCAGAATTGCACCTTGCAATGTGGAGATATTACTGTTTGTGCATTTACAATATTCATTGATTTTTGCCATTGAAAAACATGTTTTTCATATACCAGAAATGTTTGAAGCTACTGACTGAATGAAAGGAGCTGGCATCTCACTCTCTTTGAATCTTCTTTATCATGCTAGGATTAGCAGGAAAAAGCTAAAAATTTCAGAATTGCACCGTGCAATGTGGAGATATTACTGTTTGTGCATTTACAATATTCATTGATTTTTGCCATTGAAAAACGTCCAGAAATGTTTGAAGCTACTGACTGAATGAAAGGAGCTGGCATCTCACTCTCTTTGAATCTTCTTTATCATGCTAGGATTAACAGGAAAAAGCAAAAAATTTCAGAATTGCACCTTGCAATGTGGAGATATTACTGTTTGTGCATTTACAATATTCATTGATTTTTGCCATTGAAAAACATGTTTTTCATATACCAGAAATGTTTGAAGCTACTGACTGAATGAAAGGAGCTGGCATCTCACTCTCTTTGAATCTTCTTTATCATGCTAGGATTAACAGGAAAAAGCAAAAAATTTCAGAATTGCACCTTGCAATGTGGAGATATTACTGTTTGTGCATTTACAATATTCATTGATTTTTGCCATTGAAAAACATGTTTTTCATATACCAGAAATGTTTGAAGCTACTGACTGAATGAAAGGAGCTGGCATCTCACTCTCTTTGAATCTTCTTTATCATGCTAGGATTAGCAGGAAAAAGCTAAAAATTTCAGAATTGCACCGTGCAATGTGGAGATATTACTGTTTGTGCATTTACAATATTCATTGATTTTTGCCATTGAAAAACGTCCAGAAATGTTTGAAGCTACTGACTGAATGAAAGGAGCTGGCATCTCACTCTCTTTGAATCTTCTTTATCATGCTAGGATTAGCAGGAAAAAGCAAAAAATTTCAGAATTGCACCGTGCAATGTGGAGATATTACTGTTTGTGCATTTACAATATTCATTGATTTTTGCCATTGAAAAACATGTTTTTCATATACCAGAAATGTTTGAAGCTACTGACTGAATGAAAGGAGCTGGCATCTCACTCTCTTTGAATCTTCTTTATCATGCTAGGATTAACAGGAAAAAGCAAAAAATTTCAGAATTGCACCTTGCAATGTGGAGATATTACTGTTTGTGCATTTACAATATTCATTGATTTTTGCCATTGAAAAACATGTTTTTCATATACCAGAAATGTTTGAAGCTACTGACTGAATGAAAGGAGCTGGCATCTCACTCTCTTTGAATCTTCTTTATCATGCTAGGATTAGCAGGAAAAAGCTAAAAATTTCAGAATTGCACCGTGCAATGTGGAGATATTACTGTTTGTGCATTTACAATATTCATTGATTTTTGCCATTGAAAAACGTCCAGAAATGTTTGAAGCTACTGACTGAATGAAAGGAGCTGGCATCTCACTCTCTTTGAATCTTCTTTATCATGCTAGGATTAACAGGAAAAAGCAAAAAATTTCAGAATTGCACCTTGCAATGTGGAGATATTACTGTTTGTGCATTTACAATATTCATTGATTTTTGCCATTGAAAAACATGTTTTTCATATACCAGAAATGTTTGAAGCTACTGACTGAATGAAAGGAGCTGGCATCTCACTCTCTTTGAATCTTCTTTATCATGCTAGGATTAACAGGAAAAAGCAAAAAATTTCAGAATTGCACCGTGCAATGTGGAGATATTACTGTTTGTGCATTTACAATATTCATTGATTTTTGCCATTGAAAAACGTCCAGAAATGTTTGAAGCTACTGACTGAATGAAAGGAGCTGGCATCTCACTCTCTTTGAATCTTCTTTATCATGCTAGGATTAACAGGAAAAAGCAAAAAATTTCAGAATTGCACCTTGCAATGTGGAGATATTACTGTTTGTGCATTTACAATATTCATTGATTTTTGCCATTGAAAAACATGTTTTTCATATACCAGAAATGTTTGAAGCTACTGACTGAATGAAAGGAGCTGGCATCTCACTCTCTTTGAATCTTCTTTATCATGCTAGGATTAACAGGAAAAAGCAAAAAATTTCAGAATTGCACCTTGCAATGTGGAGATATTACTGTTTGTGCATTTACAATATTCATTGATTTTTGCCATTGAAAAACATGTTTTTCATATACCAGAAATGTTTGAAGCTACTGACTGAATGAAAGGAGCTGGCATCTCACTCTCTTTGAATCTTCTTTATCATGCTAGGATTAGCAGGAAAAAGCTAAAAATTTCAGAATTGCACCGTGCAATGTGGAGATATTACTGTTTGTGCATTTACAATATTCATTGATTTTTGCCATTGAAAAACGTCCAGAAATGTTTGAAGCTACTGACTGAATGAAAGGAGCTGGCATCTCACTCTCTTTGAATCTTCTTTATCATGCTAGGATTAGCAGGAAAAAGCAAAAAATTTCAGAATTGCACCGTGCAATGTGGAGATATTACTGTTTGTGCATTTACAATATTCATTGATTTTTGCCATTGAAAAACATGTTTTTCATATACCAGAAATGTTTGAAGCTACTGACTGAATGAAAGGAGCTGGCATCTCACTCTCTTTGAATCTTCTTTATCATGCTAGGATTAACAGGAAAAAGCAAAAAATTTCAGAATTGCACCTTGCAATGTGGAGATATTACTGTTTGTGCATTTACAATATTCATTGATTTTTGCCATTGAAAAACATGTTTTTCATATACCAGAAATGTTTGAAGCTACTGACTGAATGAAAGGAGCTGGCATCTCACTCTCTTTGAATCTTCTTTATCATGCTAGGATTAGCAGGAAAAAGCTAAAAATTTCAGAATTGCACCGTGCAATGTGGAGATATTACTGTTTGTGCATTTACAATATTCATTGATTTTTGCCATTGAAAAACATGTTTTTCATATACCAGAAATGTTTGAAGCTACTGACTGAATGAAAGGAGCTGGCATCTCACTCTCTTTGAATCTTCTTTATCATGCTAGGATTAGCAGGAAAAAGCTAAAAATTTCAGAATTGCACCTTGCAATGTGGAGATATTACTGTTTGTGCATTTACAATATTCATTGATTTTTGCCATTGAAAAACATGTTTTTCATATACCAGAAATGTTTGAAGCTACTGACTGAATGAAAGGAGCTGGCATCTCACTCTCTTTGAATCTTCTTTATCATGCTAGGATTAACAGGAAAAAGCTAAAAATTTCAGAATTGCACCTTGCAATGTGGAGATATTACTGTTTGTGCATTTACAATATTCATTGATTTTTGCCATTGAAAAACATGTTTTTCATATACCAGAAATGTTTGAAGCTACTGACTGAATGAAAGGAGCTGGCATCTCACTCTCTTTGAATCTTCTTTATCATGCTAGGATTAGCAGGAAAAAGCAAAAAATTTCAGAATTGCACCTTGCAATGTGGAGATATTACTGTTTGTGCATTTACAATATTCATTGATTTTTGCCATTGAAAAACATGTTTTTCATATACCAGAAATGTTTGAAGCTACTGACTGAATGAAAGGAGCTGGCATCTCACTCTCTTTGAATCTTCTTTATCATGCTAGGATTAACAGGAAAAAGCAAAAAATTTCAGAATTGCACCGTGCAATGTGGAGATATTACTGTTTGTGCATTTACAATATTCATTGATTTTTGCCATTGAAAAACATGTTTTTCATATACCAGAAATGTTTGAAGCTACTGACTGAATGAAAGGAGCTGGCATCTCACTCTCTTTGAATCTTCTTTATCATGCTAGGATTAGCAGGAAAAAGCTAAAAATTTCAGAATTGCACCGTGCAATGTGGAGATATTACTGTTTGTGCATTTACAATATTCATTGATTTTTGCCATTGAAAAACATGTTTTTCATATACCAGAAATGTTTGAAGCTACTGACTGAATGAAAGGAGCTGGCATCTCACTCTCTTTGAATCTTCTTTATCATGCTAGGATTAACAGGAAAAAGCAAAAAATTTCAGAATTGCACCTTGCAATGTGGAGATATTACTGTTTGTGCATTTACAATATTCATTGATTTTTGCCATTGAAAAACATGTTTTTCATATACCAGAAATGTTTGAAGCTACTGACTGAATGAAAGGAGCTGGCATCTCACTCTCTTTGAATCTTCTTTATCATGCTAGGATTAGCAGGAAAAAGCTAAAAATTTCAGAATTGCACCGTGCAATGTGGAGATATTACTGTTTGTGCATTTACAATATTCATTGATTTTTGCCATTGAAAAACGTCCAGAAATGTTTGAAGCTACTGACTGAATGAAAGGAGCTGGCATCTCACTCTCTTTGAATCTTCTTTATCATGCTAGGATTAACAGGAAAAAGCAAAAAATTTCAGAATTGCACCTTGCAATGTGGAGATATTACTGTTTGTGCATTTACAATATTCATTGATTTTTGCCATTGAAAAACGTCCAGAAATGTTTGAAGCTACTGACTGAATGAAAGGAGCTGGCATCTCACTCTCTTTGAATCTTCTTTATCATGCTAGGATTAGCAGGAAAAAGCTAAAAATTTCAGAATTGCACCGTGCAATGTGGAGATATTACTGTTTGTGCATTTACAATATTCATTGATTTTTGCCATTGAAAAACATGTTTTTCATATACCAGAAATGTTTGAAGCTACTGACTGAATGAAAGGAGCTGGCATCTCACTCTCTTTGAATCTTCTTTATCATGCTAGGATTAACAGGAAAAAGCTAAAAATTTCAGAATTGCACCTTGCAATGTGGAGATATTACTGTTTGTGCATTTACAATATTCATTGATTTTTGCCATTGAAAAACATGTTTTTCATATACCAGAAATGTTTGAAGCTACTGACTGAATGAAAGGAGCTGGCATCTCACTCTCTTTGAATCTTCTTTATCATGCTAGGATTAACAGGAAAAAGCAAAAAATTTCAGAATTGCACCGTGCAATGTGGAGATATTACTGTTTGTGCATTTACAATATTCATTGATTTTTGCCATTGAAAAACATGTTTTTCATATACCAGAAATGTTTGAAGCTACTGACTGAATGAAAGGAGCTGGCATCTCACTCTCTTTGAATCTTCTTTATCATGCTAGGATTAGCAGGAAAAAGCTAAAAATTTCAGAATTGCACCGTGCAATGTGGAGATATTACTGTTTGTGCATTTACAATATTCATTGATTTTTGCCATTGAAAAACATGTTTTTCATATACCAGAAATGTTTGAAGCTACTGACTGAATGAAAGGAGCTGGCATCTCACTCTCTTTGAATCTTCTTTATCATGCTAGGATTAACAGGAAAAAGCAAAAAATTTCAGAATTGCACCTTGCAATGTGGAGATATTACTGTTTGTGCATTTACAATATTCATTGATTTTTGCCATTGAAAAACATGTTTTTCATATACCAGAAATGTTTGAAGCTACTGACTGAATGAAAGGAGCTGGCATCTCACTCTCTTTGAATCTTCTTTATCATGCTAGGATTAGCAGGAAAAAGCTAAAAATTTCAGAATTGCACCGTGCAATGTGGAGATATTACTGTTTGTGCATTTACAATATTCATTGATTTTTGCCATTGAAAAACGTCCAGAAATGTTTGAAGCTACTGACTGAATGAAAGGAGCTGGCATCTCACTCTCTTTGAATCTTCTTTATCATGCTAGGATTAACAGGAAAAAGCAAAAAATTTCAGAATTGCACCTTGCAATGTGGAGATATTACTGTTTGTGCATTTACAATATTCATTGATTTTTGCCATTGAAAAACGTCCAGAAATGTTTGAAGCTACTGACTGAATGAAAGGAGCTGGCATCTCACTCTCTTTGAATCTTCTTTATCATGCTAGGATTAGCAGGAAAAAGCAAAAAATTTCAGAATTGCACCGTGCAATGTGGAGATATTACTGTTTGTGCATTTACAATATTCATTGATTTTTGCCATTGAAAAACATGTTTTTCATATACCAGAAATGTTTGAAGCTACTGACTGAATGAAAGGAGCTGGCATCTCACTCTCTTTGAATCTTCGTTATCATGCTAGGATTAACAGGAAAAAGCAAAAAATTTCAGAATTGCACCTTGCAATGTGGAGATATTACTGTTTGTGCATTTACAATATTCATTGATTTTTGCCATTGAAAAACATGTTTTTCATATACCAGAAATGTTTGAAGCTACTGACTGAATGAAAGGAGCTGGCATCTCACTCTCTTTGAATCTTCTTTATCATGCTAGGATTAGCAGGAAAAAGCTAAAAATTTCAGAATTGCACCGTGCAATGTGGAGATATTACTGTTTGTGCATTTACAATATTCATTGATTTTTGCCATTGAAAAACATGTTTTTCATATACCAGAAATGTTTGAAGCTACTGACTGAATGAAAGGAGCTGGCATCTCACTCTCTTTGAATCTTCTTTATCATGCTAGGATTAGCAGGAAAAAGCTAAAAATTTCAGAATTGCACCTTGCAATGTGGAGATATTACTGTTTGTGCATTTACAATATTCATTGATTTTTGCCATTGAAAAACATGTTTTTCATATACCAGAAATGTTTGAAGCTACTGACTGAATGAAAGGAGCTGGCATCTCACTCTCTTTGAATCTTCTTTATCATGCTAGGATTAACAGGAAAAAGCTAAAAATTTCAGAATTGCACCTTGCAATGTGGAGATATTACTGTTTGTGCATTTACAATATTCATTGATTTTTGCCATTGAAAAACATGTTTTTCATATACCAGAAATGTTTGAAGCTACTGACTGAATGAAAGGAGCTGGCATCTCACTCTCTTTGAATCTTCTTTATCATGCTAGGATTAGCAGGAAAAAGCAAAAAATTTCAGAATTGCACCTTGCAATGTGGAGATATTACTGTTTGTGCATTTACAATATTCATTGATTTTTGCCATTGAAAAACATGTTTTTCATATACCAGAAATGTTTGAAGCTACTGACTGAATGAAAGGAGCTGGCATCTCACTCTCTTTGAATCTTCTTTATCATGCTAGGATTAACAGGAAAAAGCAAAAAATTTCAGAATTGCACCGTGCAATGTGGAGATATTACTGTTTGTGCATTTACAATATTCATTGATTTTTGCCATTGAAAAACATGTTTTTCATATACCAGAAATGTTTGAAGCTACTGACTGAATGAAAGGAGCTGGCATCTCACTCTCTTTGAATCTTCTTTATCATGCTAGGATTAGCAGGAAAAAGCTAAAAATTTCAGAATTGCACCGTGCAATGTGGAGATATTACTGTTTGTGCATTTACAATATTCATTGATTTTTGCCATTGAAAAACATGTTTTTCATATACCAGAAATGTTTGAAGCTACTGACTGAATGAAAGGAGCTGGCATCTCACTCTCTTTGAATCTTCTTTATCATGCTAGGATTAACAGGAAAAAGCAAAAAATTTCAGAATTGCACCTTGCAATGTGGAGATATTACTGTTTGTGCATTTACAATATTCATTGATTTTTGCCATTGAAAAACATGTTTTTCATATACCAGAAATGTTTGAAGCTACTGACTGAATGAAAGGAGCTGGCATCTCACTCTCTTTGAATCTTCTTTATCATGCTAGGATTAGCAGGAAAAAGCTAAAAATTTCAGAATTGCACCGTGCAATGTGGAGATATTACTGTTTGTGCATTTACAATATTCATTGATTTTTGCCATTGAAAAACGTCCAGAAATGTTTGAAGCTACTGACTGAATGAAAGGAGCTGGCATCTCACTCTCTTTGAATCTTCTTTATCATGCTAGGATTAACAGGAAAAAGCAAAAAATTTCAGAATTGCACCTTGCAATGTGGAGATATTACTGTTTGTGCATTTACAATATTCATTGATTTTTGCCATTGAAAAACATGTCTTTCATATACCAGAAATGTTTGAAGCTACTGACTGAATGAAAGGAGCTGGCATCTCACTCTCTTTGAATCTTCTTTATCATGCTAGGATTAGCAGGAAAAAGCTAAAAATTTCAGAATTGCACCGTGCAATGTGGAGATATTACTGTTTGTGCATTTACAATATTCATTGATTTTTGCCATTGAAAAACATGTTTTTCATATACCAGAAATGTTTGAAGCTACTGACTGAATGAAAGGAGCTGGCATCTCACTCTCTTTGAATCTTCTTTATCATGCTAGGATTAACAGGAAAAAGCTAAAAATTTCAGAATTGCACCTTGCAATGTGGAGATATTACTGTTTGTGCATTTACAATATTCATTGATTTTTGCCATTGAAAAACATGTTTTTCATATACCAGAAATGTTTGAAGCTACTGACTGAATGAAAGGAGCTGGCATCTCACTCTCTTTGAATCTTCTTTATCATGCTAGGATTAGCAGGAAAAAGCAAAAAATTTCAGAATTGCACCGTGCAATGTGGAGATATTACTGTTTGTGCATTTACAATATTCATTGATTTTTGCCATTGAAAAACGTCCAGAAATGTTTGAAGCTACTGACTGAATGAAAGGAGCTGGCATCTCACTCTCTTTGAATCTTCTTTATCATGCTAGGATTAACAGGAAAAAGCTAAAAATTTCAGAACTGCACCGTGCAATGTGGAGATATTACTGTTTGTGCATTTACAATATTCATTGATTTTTGCCATTGAAAAACATGTTTTTCATATACCAGAAATGTTTGAAGCTACTGACTGAATGAAAGGAGCTGGCATCTCACTCTCTTTGAATCTTCTTTATCATGCTAGGATTAACAGGAAAAAGCAAAAAATTTCAGAATTGCACCTTGCAATGTGGAGATATTACTGTTTGTGCATTTACAATATTCATTGATTTTTGCCATTGAAAAACATGTTTTTCATATACCAGAAATGTTTGAAGCTACTGACTGAATGAAAGGAGCTGGCATCTCACTCTCTTTGAATCTTCTTTATCATGCTAGGATTAGCAGGAAAAAGCTAAAAATTTCAGAATTGCACCGTGCAATGTGGAGATATTACTGTTTGTGCATTTACAATATTCATTGATTTTTGCCATTGAAAAACATGTTTTTCATATACCAGAAATGTTTGAAGCTACTGACTGAATGAAAGGAGCTGGCATCTCACTCTCTTTGAATCTTCTTTATCATGCTAGGATTAGCAGGAAAAAGCTAAAAATTTCAGAATTGCACCTTGCAATGTGGAGATATTACTGTTTGTGCATTTACAATATTCATTGATTTTTGCCATTGAAAAACATGTTTTTCATATACCAGAAATGTTTGAAGCTACTGACTGAATGAAAGGAGCTGGCATCTCACTCTCTTTGAATCTTCTTTATCATGCTAGGATTAACAGGAAAAAGCTAAAAATTTCAGAATTGCACCTTGCAATGTGGAGATATTACTGTTTGTGCATTTACAATATTCATTGATTTTTGCCATTGAAAAACATGTTTTTCATATACCAGAAATGTTTGAAGCTACTGACTGAATGAAAGGAGCTGGCATCTCACTCTCTTTGAATCTTCTTTATCATGCTAGGATTAGCAGGAAAAAGCTAAAAATTTCAGAATTGCACCGTGCAATGTGGAGATATTACTGTTTGTGCATTTACAATATTCATTGATTTTTGCCATTGAAAAACATGTTTTTCATATACCAGAAATGTTTGAAGCTACTGACTGAATGAAAGGAGCTGGCATCTCACTCTCTTTGAATCTTCTTTATCATGCTAGGATTAGCAGGAAAAGCTAAAAATTTCAGAATTGCACCGTGCAATGTGGAGATATTACTGTTTGTGCATTTACAATATTCATTGATTTTTGCCATTGAAAAACATGTTTTTCATATACCAGAAATGTTTGAAGCTACTGACTGAATGAAAGGAGCTGGCATCTCACTCTCTTTGAATCTTCTTTATCATGCTAGGATTAACAGGAAAAAGCAAAAAATTTCAGAATTGCACCTTGCAATGTGGAGATATTACTGTTTGTGCATTTACAATATTCATTGATTTTTGCCATTGAAAAACATGTTTTTCATATACCAGAAATGTTTGAAGCTACTGACTGAATGAAAGGAGCTGGCATCTCACTCTCTTTGAATCTTCTTTATCATGCTAGGATTAGCAGGAAAAAGCTAAAAATTTCAGAATTGCACCGTGCAATGTGGAGATATTACTGTTTGTGCATTTACAATATTCATTGATTTTTGCCATTGAAAAACGTTTTTTCCAGAAATGTTTGAAGCTACTGACTGAATGAAAGGAGCTGGCATCTCACTCTCTTTGAATCTTCTTTATCATGCTAGGATTAGCAGGAAAAAGCTAAAAATTTCAGAATTCCACCTTGCAATGTGGAGATATTACTGTTTGTGCATTTACAATATTCATTGATTTTTGCCATTGAAAAACATGTTTTTCATATACCAGAAATGTTTGAAGCTACTGACTGAATGAAAGGAGCTGGCATCTCACTCTCTTTGAATCTTCTTTATCATGCTAGGATTAACAGGAAAAAGCAAAAAATTTCAGAATTGCACCTTGCAATGTGGAGATATTACTGTTTGTGCATTTACAATATTCATTGATTTTTGCCATTGAAAAACATGTTTTTCATATACCAGAAATATTTGAAGCTACTGACTGAATGAAAGGAGCTGGCATCTCACTCTCTTTGAATCTTCTTTATCATGCTAGGATTAGCAGGAAAAAGCTAAAAATTTCAGAATTGCACCGTGCAATGTGGAGATATTACTGTTTGTGCATTTACAATATTCATTGATTTTTGCCATTGAAAAACGTCCCAGAAATGTTTGAAGCTACTGACTGAATGAAAGGAGCTGGCATCTCACTCTCTTTGAATCTTCTTTATCATGCTAGGATTAACAGGAAAAAGCTAAAAATTTCAGAATTGCACCGTGCAATGTGGAGATATTACTGTTTGTGCATTTACAATATTCATTGATTTTTGCCATTGAAAAACATGTTTTTCATATACCAGAAATGTTTGAAGCTACTGACTGAATGAAAGGAGCTGGCATCTCACTCTCTTTGAATCTTCTTTATCATGCTAGGATTAACAGGAAAAAGCAAAAAATTTCAGAATTGCACCTTGCAATGTGGAGATATTACTGTTTGTGCATTTACAATATTCATTGATTTTTGCCATTGAAAAACATGTTTTTCATATACCAGAAATGTTTGAAGCTACTGACTGAATGAAAGGAGCTGGCATCTCACTCTCTTTGAATCTTCTTTATCATGCTAGGATTAGCAGGAAAAAGCTAAAAATTTCAGAATTGCACCGTGCAATGTGGAGATATTACTGTTTGTGCATTTACAATATTCATTGATTTTTGCCATTGAAAAACATGTTTTTCATATACCAGAAATGTTTGAAGCTACTGACTGAATGAAAGGAGCTGGCATCTCACTCTCTTTGAATCTTCTTTATCATGCTAGGATTAGCAGGAAAAAGCTAAAAATTCAGAATTGCACCTTGCAATGTGGAGATATTACTGTTTGTGCATTTACAATATTCATTGATTTTTGCCATTGAAAAACATGTTTTTCATATACCAGAAATGTTTGAAGCTACTGACTGAATGAAAGGAGCTGGCATCTCACTCTCTTTGAATCTTCTTTATCATGCTAGGATTAACAGGAAAAAGCTAAAAATTTCAGAACTGCACCTTACAATGTGGAGATATTACTGTTTGTGCATTTACAATATTCATTGATTTTTGCCATTGAAAAACATGTTTTTCATATACCAGAAATGTTTGAAGCTACTGACTGAATGAAAGGAGCTGGCATCTCACTCTCTTTGAATCTTCTTTATCATGCTAGGATTAACAGGAAAAAGCAAAAAATTTCAGAATTGCACCGTGCAATGTGGAGATATTACTGTTTGTGCATTTACAATATTCATTGATTTTTGCCATTGAAAAACATGTTTTTCATATACCAGAAATGTTTGAAGCTACTGACTGAATGAAAGGAGCTGGCATCTCACTCTCTTTGAATCTTCTTTATCATGCTAGGATTAGCAGGAAAAGCTAAAAATTTCAGAATTGCACCGTGCAATGTGGAGATATTACTGTTTGTGCATTTACAATATTCATTGATTTTTGCCATTGAAAAACATGTTTTTCATATACCAGAAATGTTTGAAGCTACTGACTGAATGAAAGGAGCTGGCATCTCACTCTCTTTGAATCTTCTTTATCATGCTAGGATTAACAGGAAAAAGCAAAAAATTTCAGAATTGCACCTTGCAATGTGGAGATATTACTGTTTGTGCATTTACAATATTCATTGATTTTTGCCATTGAAAAACATGTTTTTCATATACCAGAAATGTTTGAAGCTACTGACTGAATGAAAGGAGCTGGCATCTCACTCTCTTTGAATCTTCTTTATCATGCTAGGATTAGCAGGAAAAAGCTAAAATTTCAGAATTGCACCGTGCAATGTGGGAGATATTACTGTTT